>NW_009227407.1:0-22869 GCF_000690835.1 Fulmarus glacialis | reverse complement strand
GTAAGCACTACTCAGCGACAACTAAAACATCAGTGTGTTATCAACATTATTCTCATACTAAATCCAAAACACAGCACTACAGCAGCTACTAGGAAGAAAATTAACTCTGTCCCACCTGAAACTAGGACAGAGAGGATCTCTGCTCTACTTTCTGTAGAAAGATGTCTTTTCTAGTCTCCAGCTAGGCTCCACATTGTAGAAAAGAAGGAAATGTTTCTCGGAGTTTAAATATATATATGGATGTATATATCTATATAAATTAAGGTTCTTTTGCTCATATTAATTACCATTGAAAACAATTTCAGTCTCCCTAGTTAAATGAGCTAGCATAGCATGGCCTTGTTCTTTACTGGGGCCTCTGAGTATTCCTCCAATATACTAAATAACATTCAGGACGATAAAGTAATAAAGGCTGTAGTACGCTTTTTAAATAATTTGAGGTTTTTTTGTGGGAATCTTGTGTGAATTTTTCATGGTAGAAAAGTTATTTTTGGAAATCTCTGTATCTATCTATTCCTGAGCAGCAGCATTTGGCAGTCTTGAAACAGAATTTAGATTTATGCTGATTCATATGTTATCTTAAAATCATTCCTTGTAATTTGTGTTACAAAATATCGGGAAAATAAAATTCTCCTTTCTTTGTATTCTCTTTTACTTGGGTGGAAAGGTGGAAGTAGTTGCAAAATAAAAATTTCAGCCCTGACAAGATTACAGGTAAGAATTTCATCTCAGCTATACCAGCAAGTACAGGGTGGCAGGGGTCAATTGTCAAACAAAATACAACTACTCAAGAAATCCAGGAGAAGAGCTGAGCAGTGCTTTATTTAACGGAGACCTACCTCAGGAGTTTAAATAGTCAGAAAGTCATTGCCCAGACTTCTGTTTAGCAAGGAGCCTGAACTTTAATGCTCCATGTATGACAGCTGATCTCAACTGATTAACTGAAGTATTGCTGTAAGAGGAACAGGAATGTGAAGGGATAAATTCCACATGTGTGGACCCTTAGGCAATCCCATGCACAGGCTGCTGAAGGAAGGTGAAGTTGTCTTGGTACTATTTAGTATGCTTTGTTATGGGATAGGAGATGTCTGACTATGATGGAGATTCCGCCAAGTGCCCCTGAAGTTCAGAGTGGAAATAAGAATTTCAGTTTATTGGCGATAGTTTTAAACCAAGCACCTTGCAAGCCAGCATGGCCAAGTCACTAGGGGTGGCATCTGCAGAGGATGGCAAGGAGGAAGGTGGGAAGGGCAGCTGCTGTGTTGCTGCCACGGAGAGGATTGAAATGTTTCTGCTCTCCCCTCCCCTCTTAAGGGATTCTTCTCTCATTCTTGTTCTCAAGCATGACCAGCTCTGTTGACTAACATGCTGCAGCTTTTATTTTCATCACAACAGCAAAATATCCCCTCTCTCCCCTCTCAAAAGGTGGGTCTGGCTCACCTTGCCTGGTCTCTTTCTCTTGGAGGCTGCATTGGCCAGCAGCCGCTGGCCTCTTCCCTGAACGTGGTTAGGAGGGGATGGGGACAAGCCTATGTCCCTGCCTGCATCTTGGTGGCACTCAGTGAGCCTAGTAAGACATTTGTTTTCTAGAGAAGAAAGATCGGTATTCAGGGAAGAAGACCAAGATGTTGTGACAGATGCTAATCTGCCTGGAAAATACTGAGCCTTTGCTACCATTCTCAGGGAGAAGAAATACTAGGTTTTAGAGCAGCATCCGCTGGAACTAAGCACGGCACAGGTACTCCTGGTTTTAGTATTATTGCTTTTGACCTGTTTAGACCTATTTACAATGGTGAATCTGGTGAAATCTGTTTTTTTTAAGCAGTGGGAGGCAGGATTCCTTTCTCATTTCTGTTAGTGATTTCTTATGAATAGCTCGAGAAAAAAGTGGGATCTTTCTGTGCCCTCAGTTTACACATTTTGTGAGAAAATTGGAAAAATACTTGCATATCTCACTAGAGGTACTGAAACGATTAAGTAATTTTTGTGAAGTATTTTGAATTTCTGGAAAAAGAGATGTTACGGACAAGCAAAATATTATTCTCTTTGTGGAAATACTAGATGTAGAAGTTGAACAGTGATACCTAAAATAATCTAAAACTCATCTTAAACATTTATAAATCCTCCTCTTTTTGGCTATTCTTATAGGTCCTATTTCTGAAGATGCTCACTGTCGGCAAATTGTAGGCAAATCACTGGAATTTAGGGATGCTCAGCTCTGATGCCAATTATTTTTCTTTATCACAATTCAGAATATTTTCTTTAAGCTCCATGTAGAAGGCCAAGTTCTCAACTGGAGTAAGTGCAGGGAGCTCTGTTCAGCTGAACATCTCTAAGCCTGTTTGTGTTAGCTAAAGGTCATGCCCATATCCTGACATACAAATGTCTCAGTTTGCAGTGTGAAAGCTATTGCTTTCTATTTTCCCAGTAAAGATACTGCAGAAGAAATAGGCTTCAAAATACTTCTGGTCATCTGTAAGATGACCAGGTTTAGAGCTCATCCTGTTCTGCTAATATATGGCATTTGTAGTGCAGGGTCTGGTGAGGGAAATATTAACAGGAGTAAACTGGAACAATCTCATAGTTGCCAACATCAGCAGAGGCAACTGGATGCTGCTGCAGGGCTTACCTGGTATTATTTCAGAATAAAATCCTTGCTTTAGGGCTTTAACTCCTGCTGACTGTCTGAAATGCAGCTGCTGTGCTGCTGAACTACCTGAAAAATCCTATCATATGGATAATTTCAGGCTGTCAGCAGTAAAAACAATAGCAGACAAGGAGGCTACAAAGAATGGGTTAAATCACAGACTTCCTACCTCTTCGGTATTCCTGGATAATAATCCACCTACAGTGACTCTACACTGTGGGTAGAAAATGCCTACCTCTTTTTAAACATAATTTATGCACTCCTTTGCCTTTTGAAAAGGATAGACACCAGCCAGATAGAAGACTGCTCTGCTGCATTAGGGCTCAAAATTAACCATCAAAATGTGCGCCTGATGTGCAAGTCAATCTGCTAAGTCATAAATGTTACAAACAGACATTTGATTACAGTGTGTATTTTTAAAGTATGCTTTTTGGCTATGTAGCTTTAGCAAATACCGCTTCTTCCAGTCTGTGCTAAAAGGACAGGGATACATATGCTGTTAACCTGGCACAATACGAAATCTGCCATAAACCAATTTCCCCGGAGGATTTCTTTCTGCAAGGGCTGTGTGCTATGAGGCAGTGTCTCCCAGATGATTCAAAGTGCCCTTGACTTGATCTGCAGTAAGCAGGAGAGAAGGTGCCTGATAGTTTCTTCTGTGATGCAGTGGTGGCATCTGAGGAGGCTGAAAGTGTGAAGGAGACTTAAAAGGAAGCTCGTTCCTTTTTTTTTTTTTTCTTATGAGGAAAAAGTTCTTGCGCTTGGACCTGAAGGGGTTGGTTGGTGAGAAGTTTCTGCTTTTGAAGTAAATTTCAGACCTAGAAAATTCTATGGTGGTTGCGTAAGTATTGAAATTACAACATTGCTAAAGCCTGCAAAGCAAGCGATTGTCTGGGGAACATATTTCTAATATAATTACTTCCTGACCTTTTTTTTGTTTTGCTTTGAGTTTTGATTAACTTCACATTAATTATAATCAGTGAACACTGGGGAAGAAGGGGTTTTTTTGGTTAAAATTCCAGCAGCTTTCCCTTGTTCTTCCATTTGGAAGAGGAGTAATTCCTGCTACCTTCAGGAATTACTCCAGGAAAAAACTCAAGGGAGGTCAAATTTGAAACTTTTAATCCCTTGAATTAGACAACCAGCATAAAAGCAATTTCAGGCCATCCCTGTATGCCTTAAAGAAACAAACCCATGGTAAATATGAGTTAGAATTAATTTTTCAAAAGCAGTGTATTTTTTTGAGGAACACAATGGTCCCTGAGCAATATCAAAGGCACCTAGCCATGTTCTGCTCGCCTATAGCAAGAATTACCAGACTATTACAGTGGAAGGAGCACTAGCGAGTGGGTCTTGTGCTGTTCGCGTGCCTCCAACGCACTCTGTGGTCTGCATCCCAGCCAAAGGGTATTTTCAAAGAGGTTGGTATCTACAAAGCAGATGTGCAACTCTTGTATCATACGCCTTGCTCCTTGAGTCTTCAGGAGAATAACTAGGCTACTCCCTGTCCCAACATACTGCCAGTGACAGAAGAGGTCCAAGTGTCATTCTGCCTCTCATCCCGATCTGTAATAGTACCTCTGCCACTTCTGGCTGAATGTTTCCGCAGGAAGCAAATAGCTTATCTTTAATATCTGATGCCCTTGTGTCAGAGGTCTCGTAATATAAAGATGATCCTGGAGATAAAGCCAACCCAGCTGAGAAAAAGGTGACTGCTCCCAGTATGCCTTGTGCCTTTCTGTGATTGCTCAGGGAGCTTCAGCATATGTCAGGCTTCAGCATATACAGCATCTGCTCTGGCATCTTATACTGTAGGGTGTTGGTCTTCTTGGAAGAGACCCATTTTGCTAGACACAGCTCTCAGCTCATACTTAGTCTGCCTGTTCTGGGAAGGCAACGTGTTTTCTGACAACAGCCAAGATAAAAATCAAGGGTTCATTCTATTGCCACTTCAGGGCTGATGTATAACTTGCTCCTTCAATTTGAAATCTCTATTCAGAATACACAGATTATGGAGACGATGGGTTAATTCATTTAGACTATTTTCTGGCTTTATGAGGTTCCTGCAAACTGGGGGAAGTTGAAATGTAGAGTATGATTAAGTCTGCTAGTGCTTTAATTTTGCATGTTTTGTTTTAAAATGTCTATTTGGGGATATGTGTTCCATTTTTAAACTTTGTCATTATTTAATTAAAAGTTATTTAGTAGATCTGTCAATAATCTGTTATGCACATTCTACTGGGTGTGTCTTGTGTTAATTTTTCATCTGAAAGAGCAAAAAGAATCTTCTGAATTTTTAACTGTTGTTTAGAAAGGTTTTGTAGATACAGTGTTAAATGTTCCTAAATTTTACTTCCCTGATCATGAAAGCTTTGCTTTCTCATTGCCTGTCAATCTTATTGAGGAATGCTGAATAATCAGAATGAAACAAAGATAAGACTGCCTTCTGATCCCTCCAATTTATTTTGAGAACAACTTTAGTTCTTTCTGTATTGAAAAGATGTCCTCACTTCACCTGCTTAAAGCAAACGTGATTCTGGAAATCCATCCAGTATCTCCAATTTATCTCCAAATTACTACGCAAACGTTAATTAGTCTCCACAATACCCAGAAGAGGTAGATAAATAATGTTCTATTATCCTGATTATAGATGTAAGTCACTATCAAGAAGTGGCGACTTGCCGAGAAGTCACATTTGATGTCAGATCAAGAGTTGGTGCATTCCTGTGCTTCCTACACAAGATCGTACCACTTCTGTCTGCTACCTTATCGCTCCTTGTTGCTTCAGCTCCATCACTGTATCTGCCACTGAATCTTAAACATATAGTCATACTGGAGTCCTCAGTGAACAGAATACATTAACAAGCCACATCTTTTCATTAGACAGCATATATTCTCAATTAAAGATTGCCCATTTATTCTAGACTTTTTTTTTTAATTGATGTGATCAAACAAGGGTGAAGGGGTGCTAATTGTCCCATGGATTTAACGCACAATGAGAATCACCCCCAGAATGATACCTGTGGGGACTGCCACCGAAACTTGCACGGCATCTTTTAGTCTGACAGTGCAAGAGCCTGTGGCTCCCTCTCACTTCCACAAGTGCCCTATATATTTATTAGGCCAGTTGTTGTTTTCTCCTGAAATCCCATTTAGTCTTGGATCACAGCTGAAAGGAGTCTGTGTGTGTGGTGAAGGCCATAATTCTTGTGCAGGACTCCTAAGAGGAAAAGCTGGTTTGGCTAGGTTGAAACGCTGAAGTCTCTGCCCTAGAGCTCTTAAAGAGATGAAGTTGGCCTCTTTTTTTTTTTTTTTTTCTTTCCCTGCCAAGCTCTTGTGCTAACTGTCAAGGTGTTTGACCTTCACGAGCCACAGAAAAAACTGAGTGCACCAGAACACGCTGTCCAAGCTCCTCAAATGTCCTTAGAGCAAAGGCTTCTCCAGTGCTAGCATTGGTGATAACACATGAGGCTTTTCACTGTGGAGCCTAACCCTTTTTTTATTCTTTGGCAAGCTCACAACAGCAAAATGTGCTCTTTTGACCACAAGATCTATTATTGCAAATTCCCCTCTTCCTGGGCTCTTGTGAGGGCTGCTTGCTTGCTTGTGGCACGTGCAGAATGTACTGGCACATTGCTAACTCATTTGAATTATTCTGATTAGGTTGTTCTCACCTTGCTGGAAAAGGATTTGCTGTAAGTTGCCACAGTCTGAGATTTCAAGCTCTTGACAGTCTTGTTTCTCTACTAGTAGGCTGGTGATTTGTCATCCTGCATTCCCTTGCCAGGGTCCCAACACTATTTGTTCTTCAATGTCTAGTGAACACTGAAGGGTGAGACTTCCCTCTCCCCACAGTGATTTCTCTTCTAATTCTGAAGCCTCCTCCCATCTCCTATTTACTGTTGCTACATCCCACTCCCGGCATTTTCCTTCTCATTGCTTACATTGGAACCACCATTTTCTGTAGTTCCGCTTCTGTAGTTCCGCTGTAGTGTCCTTCTAATGTCTGATGATGACTGCAGTTCCTCCACTGCATAGCATCCCGTGCACTGTGAGCAGGAGATCAATTATCCAACAATTAAAATGTTGTTTAAAAACCAGAATTGGTGCCACAGCCTCTGGGTGAAAGAGGAACAATCAGAAGGACAAGAGGATGTTGATCCTTCTGAAAGGAAGAGTGGTTTTGTGTCCAGAAAGGGCTAGACAAAAACAGAGCTAGGCTGAGAATCATTTGAAGAAAAATTCATGAGCAAGCCTGTATTTTCCTCATCTACATGGAAACCTGCTTTTATTCTCAACTGATTTAAAAACAAACGAACCCCACCTCAAACAAGCTAAAGGACTGCAAGCAGAAGATGTGTATTTGTAAATAACTCAATGGAAATTATAAAAGCAATTTGGAAAAAAGAGATCCTTTTTTCCTTGAAAACATTCAACAAAATTTGTCGTATTTGTCCTGCAGACTTCAAACTGGCAAAGCTTTTTCCTTATCCAAAGATTTTATCAAAATTTTGTGCAGAAGATTCTTTGCTTTTTATCTTTCGGTCATTCCCTCTTAAACTTTGCTGCTTTGTTCTTTCTTTCTGACTACCATTTTACTTTTTCACTTTTTTATTAAGTAAGTGTGAGGGGAGAAAAAGAAACTAATGCTGGGGGAAAAAAAACTTTGGGATTTTTCTCATGGAGGAAAGTGAGAAACTTTGAAGAAACCTTCTTTGAGAGGAGGGGGAGAAACGGGAGAAAAAAATATTTTCTTGCCAAAAAGAAAAATGTATCTACATTTATTTGACCAGCTCTAAATCGGAAACTGCAGAATACATATAATACTGTTGATACTACAAAAGCTGTTTCTTAGCCAGAAAGTCTGTGTATTGTGAGAAGGCTCCCTAAACATCATCTGCAAAGTTTCCAAAAACACAACCCCCCCAAAAATTCATCAACCTTTTCCCTCCCTCGCAACCCTCACGAGTAGCTGGATTTGAAAGACAGTAAGGCAGTAGAATAAATGTTAAAGAGGGGCTGGTGACATACATGTGACTTGACTTTTGGCTCGTCTCTTTCTCTGTGTGTTTAAAAAATAAAAACACTGCCTCAGCATAATGGGAGATTCAAAACCACCAGTGACTACTTAGCATTCTGATGAAGGTAGGTGTATTTTAAGAAAAAATGTATTCTACCCTAAGCTGCAAGCCTGTGGTGAGTTTTGTTAACTAGAAGAATTTGTAATTTGGGCTAGTGAGTTGGCTTAAGGGTGTTTTTGTGGCCTGTGGGCATTTTAATAGCAGGACTGCAGTGAGCACTTGCAGTGAGCACTAGCAGGAATTACGCAGCTTGCTAGCTTCTCGTCATCTTGAAATTTTTCTTGATTACAGCTAGTATCATATGCAGTGCAGGTAGTGAATGAGAAGATACTTTTTTCCATTTGTATCCAAATCTTTATTGATATGCCTCTCAAAATACAGCTTCTGGTCTCTCAATAAACATGGTGCAGGGCTTGTGAACGTAGTTTCCACACTTAAGTTGTCTACTGTGTTCTTCTGAATGGATTTCTGAGCCCTTTGCCATCTGTGTACATTACGGCTTTTGTAGGAAGATCTTTAGACCAAACTACTACTATATCTGGACAGTCATGTACAAGCTCATAGTAGAAATCTCATTTTTTGTGCTCTTTTGCTAATGTTGTCAAAGAAGTGAGGAGCAAGGGATGCCATAGAAAGGGATTTCTACTATAAATTTTGCAGTTACGAGAATTACTGATGTGCCCACAGCTACCGTAAGTGGAAATTACATCTGTTAGACTGGCATTGCTAAATAAAACCTGGTTGGCTATTGGGATGAACAATGTGATCAGATATCCTTGTGGCAAAAAAAAAGAGCTGTTGTTCCTAACATTCACGTCTAGGATCTCTGCTTAAATTTACCACAATTGTCACACCTGTAAACATATACATCGTACTTCTAAAATGGATTTAGGACAATCAGGATAAAAAGAGACTAGATGAAATTTCTCACTGGTCTGAATTAAACCTTGCTGCTGCAGTCAAGAGCTGGAAAAGCTTATATTTGCAAGAAATGTCATAAAATCGAAGAGGAGTCATGCGCGGTGTTCTCAGCAGACATACAGCTACTTCGAAATCCTACCTGGATGAAAAGAGTACAGAAAAGTACTTCACATTGGTGCTTATGAAAATGGAACTCGAATGATCAAAACAAAAGCCTATGGATAGATAGTCCCCCTGTGCAGTATTCCATAACCATGTAGATCCAGGGAACAGAGTAGATGCCTGCTTTACCCAGTTTTAATTCCTGTCTGATGGAGGTTGTGTAATGTCAGTCTCTGCATAAGGGAACAAATGGCTTTAATTGCTTCATAGCAGAGTTCTCCACCTCCTAGCAGAATGAAAATAAGGATGACCTCCCCAGATTCCTACATGTGAAAGATAACTTTCCTCTATTTGCAAGAACCCAGCAGAAGTTTTGTGGATGTGCCCCCTTCCTTTGAATTTTCTTACAAGGTGACTTTCATCCTAATTGTCTTGAGTATTTTGCACTTCAATATTGAATACTTGTTTAAAATACTATTGATATTTTGTTTATATCTTGTCCTTTTTGTAGAAGTTTTGAAAAGTATTTTCATAAATAGTTAAGACTCTCAGAACCTTCATGATGCAGGGAGGTATTAGTAGCTGCAGTCTCCTTATCAGATGATGATAAATGGATGCATAAATCTATCACAACTGACACTTTTAGAAGTTTTCAATGCCTAGCTTAAGAACGTTTGGGGATCAACTTGAAGAGACCATCCACAGCTATGATTGACTTCAAGGGGAGCTATGAAAATCAGGACCTGCTGCTGAAATTCCTGTTGTGAGATCAACATTTATATCTAAAGGGGAATTTTACTACTGCAGGATGTCCAAGGCTTAGCGAGACCACTGACACAGGAGTTAGCCCAATGGCTGAAACCTGCTTGTGATTAGCTTGTTTTCAGCATGTTTTCAGATGCGGTAGTTGGCCTTTTGGATGCCAAACAGAGAGTCTTGAAAACACCATTCCTCTTGTTGCAAGAGAGTAGTTAAAAAAATGTTCGTGTTTAATTACAAAATAAGCTGGAGTGTTTTTCAGGTAGAACATACAGAGAACAAGAGGCCTAGGAACACAGCTCCAAACTTCCTGGCTTTTGTTCGTATTCCTGCCACGGTTCCCAGTAAGATTTCTTTTTCATCTGCATTTGCCGTAGTCCCTCCTTTTTCCCTTTCTAATAATTTAAGAGACAAGATGACAGAACAGATTAGAAAAATATCTAAAATAATACCGTACGTAAAGAGGCATTTACCCACTGAGTCTTAAAACTCATTCCCTGATTTGGTTCTATTTTTATAAGCTTAATCTTACTTGACACTGACAATGATTCATATAAATATTAAGTATTCATTTTTAGTCCATTGCACAAAAGTGAACCTAAACTGTAGTGTTCTTTGGAGTTTTTACCCTGCAGGTCCTTACTTAGGATGGAAAGAGGGATAGGAGGATTCAGTTCCTGAGTACTCTACAATTTGGTCCTATGGTCCTATATTAGATAGTGTAGACGTAGCATTTTTAAAATTTTCAATGCCTTCATATTTCATAGGGGGTTTTTTGTGGATTTTTTTTTTTTCTTCTGCAGGATATAAAAATAGGACTTCTTACCCTGAATTAAAATGTAAATCTGAAGGCTGGGGAATATAACATGATTTCTGATTTATACCTCTTTATTGCGCTGTAGTTATGTAGAACAATTCTATCATTCTTTTGCTATATCTTGTTTTTTAATTAAATCAGTTTTTAAATGTGTTATTTATTGTCCAAATGTTTTGTTCTTTAGACTGCATAGCAAAGCTATTTAAACAATGAAAGAAAATATTTTTTTCAGTATTTGTCACTTCTAAATTCTAATACAATTGTGTTTCTGTTATAGCAGGAGTAGGCTTGATAACAGATGGTAAAACTGCAAAACTGCCTCTGCTTCATTAGAGCCCCTGGCAAGACTCCTACATAAGGTAAATTACAGTAGAGAGGGATATTTAACAATATACCCTTCACAGTTTCCACTAAGATTTTGAACTAGTATTATGTGTATCATAGGCAGCGGATGTAATAGCTTGAATGTTTATTGATCACTTCTGTGTTGGTTGTTAATGCCGGAGCTAAGGCATACGTGCTGTAAAAGGCAAAGACTTGTTCTAGTGCTTTTCCAAGTTAAATTTATCCTGGCAATAGTTTAATTTAGATCGCTTTCCTTTAATGGTGATAATGCACTTTGAAATATTTAAAAGTAATAAAATGTAAGTGATCAATTTCCATTTAAATTAAAAGAATGCTTGTGTTAAAATACTGATGAAAAGGCAGCCTTCAAAGATTTTAAGAATGCTTGTATTTACACGGCATGACTGAAAGGTGACAGATTGATAGCCCTGAGAAACGTAGGTCTTTTCAAACCAAATTATGCGATGTGTCCTTACACTGACTTGGGAGCTCGCTTTCCAGTGTGGCAGAACTGCTCAGACTGGGGTGAAAAAGTTCTCTCTGCTTCTGCGTATCATCTACTTCTGTGTATCATCTCATACTTTTTTGTGCATTTTGTACATTCCCTCTCCATAGGGGCCGCACAGAGATCACTATATCATTGCCTCATCCTGGAATCAACCGCATGATGATGACATACGGTTATTTCCTGACAGGAACTGGCTTCGAACTAATGAGTGATTGAAAATAAAAAACTAGCATTGTCACACGCTACAGTTATACTGTCTCTGACAATGTCACTACATATATCTGTTTTCTGCAATTAATCTAGCTGAATCCAGTAGCTCAGAATTACCACACAGGAACAGCTGCTTAGTTCCGCATTATTGGGAAATGCTGCTCTACCACATACCCAATATATCGGTTTGTGAATTCCTCATGCCGTGCAAACTGGATCAACTTCACTAGCTGCCTGGATTATGCAGCTGTCTGAAGTTGGGAAGTCTCTTGAGCAGAGACAGATGAAAATTTGAAATCCTGCAGTTGGAGGAAGATATTAAACCTGGAATTTCACATTCTAAGCAAAAAAATCTGTAGCCACTGGATTATTGCATGCAGGGTACTGTTTCACACTACTAATATCTCCTGTTTTCATTTGAGCGTGTTTTGGAAAACAGCTTATATTCTGTGTGTATTCAGCAAGTACATTTAAAGGACTGTGCCTGTTAGTGAAGAAAAATTATGGGCATTAACAAGGCTCTGATATAAGGCAGTTGCTAACAATACTAAAGCAGTTCTGGGCACAGGCAGAAACAATACTGTAGGCACTGGGAAATTTTAATGTGCATTTTAAAAAATTACATCTGCAGGGTTAGTGTTTTGGGAGTTGTAAGTTTGAACTTACATGGCTACATCCTTTCATGAGTCTGGCCTCAGAAGTGAAGATGTAGGAACTGACTGCTAGATTTCCGTGACGCTGGCGTGATGGAGAGATGGTGGGTGCCCACCCCTGCTGCCTTTGTGCTGGCTGGCACAGCTCATACACATACCGCACCTTTTGAAGAATCATAGCTTTGGGTGATCTTCTGCTCCATTCCAGGTTGGTTTGGGAAACGCTATATCTGAGTACAGTGTAAATTCTTCCCGGAGATGCTTACTGCTAACTTGCGGGTTTCATAGCAATAGCATTTAGAGGTGTCAACAGAGATTATAACCTTATTGTGCTAGTTACTGCAATAAACACATAATAAGGGAGAGCCAAAAAAATGCAAAGCAAGCAACCTGAGAAAAGTTGTTTTCCTATTTTGAAAATGACATATTAAGATCAAATGTCTTGTATGATTCCACACACAGTAAAATTCGTAGAAAATGAGAAGGGCTGAAGCATACCCAAATGATGTGGCTTAATGAGCTAATATAACGTGCTGTTTGTGTGCTAGTGCTGTTGCAAATGTTCATTTGCTGAGCTATATGAATATGGCCTGCCTTTGTACTACTGTCATGCTGTAGATGCTAGCTGAAACCCCTAAGAGGATTCTTCAGAGCTAACATATGCAAGCAAGTAGGGCACACAAAATACGAACTTTAGTCAGATCTGCTAACAAATGCTTGCTTGATAAGCTGCATTAATTCAGTTGCTTGCAATCACCTGTCCAAATCTCAGGTTTTGGGGTTTTTTTACTTTTTTTTTTTTTGCTTTCTAGTAAATTCACACCATGTAGGTCTGTGTATTTTTCTGTGGACATGTGTGGACTATTCTGAATGAATGTTAAAGATCACCTAATAAGAGCAAAGGCTTACCCTGCTGTCCTAGCCAAGATATCCTTTGAGGACAGTAAATGTGCAGTTTTAGGAGTTGCTGTAGCTGATGGTAGTACATATGTGAAGATAAATTTGTGTTTTGAAGACGCTATGGAATTGCTACTGAATTTCAAACTTTTCATTTGCCTTTAGTCCATGTCACTGCACTTACAAGGTAAAATGAGCTTCTTTTCTTAGTGGAGCAGGTTCTCCAAAAGATGTTTTCTTTAGAAGAGTGAATGCACTTCTGCACTATTGATTTCCTGCTCCTTAGACATAACTAACATTTCGAGTAATCTATAGAGTTTTGAAATTTACATTAGGTCTTTTAATAAAATCACTAGCACCTTTGAGACTTCTTGGTAGGATAAACACTGAACTCGTATCAGCTGAACACTAAATTTCAATATTGCTTAAGCAAAATTCAGATATAAGCTGATCTGCTACCATCCCAAAAACAGAAAACCAAACACCACCACCACCCCCCAGCAATTGTCTCGATCTGGTACTGGTTGAGCTATCATACCATGGTTAGGTTGTTCTTGGTTTGTCCTTACAAAGTGCTTTACTGAAAAAGCCAGAGTTAAAATCACTTCTGGAGTATGCGGGACACATACCCAAGAAGTGCTAAGACGTACTGTCACTAGATTTCTTGCAAAACTCCACACTATAAGCAATGGGGAGATCCATGCTAAAAAAAGAAACAGGAATAGCACAATGTGGCTGTTATCACGTTGTCTTGTTTTTGGAGTAGAGATCAGAGGCTGCTGTGAAGGCACACCCTTTTGCATCGAGTATTGTGGCAATTACACAATTGTCCTTGTCCTGAAAAATTTTGACTGAAATAGGTCTGCATGGGTCTCTGGCTGGATCCCACTAAAATCAGCGGTAGCTGTGGCAGTGTCCTGATGAGGTGGGGTGGGATTTTAAGACGGTCTCTTAACTCCTTGCCCATGTCCTTTTCTGCTGTAAGACGTGACCTCCCTTCCGCTGGAGGTTGTAGGTGCTCAGCATTTTTAGGGCTTTCTCCCTATTCATTTTTTTTTAAGTCTGTTATTAGAAGCACTCTGATTGAAGGTTTTCATTTAATTAATAACTGGGTAAATCACAAAACTGGCCTCCACCATCTATACCTGTCAATTGATCCGGTGTGATGAAGACTGCAAGAATCCAAATTGAAAAACAGATCAGGGTTATTGGAATGAATTTTCAAAGTGAAATCTGCAGCTGAATTTCTGATGCATGTCAAATAATAAGTGACCTGAACTGACCAGATCTTTCTGTATTTGAATAGGGAAATGCAAGTAATGTTTTAAATGCATTTTTGGAGGGCAAAAGTGGGCAGGAATAGGGATTCTGCTGCAGTTGAAACAAGGAGCTATTATTCTGTTGGTGTATTTCTGTGCACATTTTTAACTTTGTTGTGAATGCTGAGTAGATGATCCAAGAAATTCAGGAAAGTAGATGGATTCAGTTTGGTTGTGCAGACCAAAATGCCTGTTTTAACTCATATTTGTCTCTGGGAAATTATAAGACTCGGTAGGAATAGGTTTTGCCTTTGTTATTTAAAACCAAATAATCCATCTTACTGCTTCTTAAAAGGGACATTCTTTCCCAGATTTGCAAGTAAAAAGCCAGTAGGATATTTTAAGCTGTTTCATGCAGTCACAACACCACAATGGTCTTGACCAAACGTTTTCTCAAAGTAAATCTAGCAGTTCTAAGATCTACTGCTGCTCCTGAAGTATCAACATCATTACGTAAGTGTGTGCCAGCAGCGTGTGCCTGTGTTGGTAGCTCGTGTGCCGCACACACATCGCTGGCTGTCCGCAGTGCACTGAAATCAGAGATTTATTGCATTTACAAAGGGCCATTACAATGCAATTTTAACTTACTGTCATTAAAGGGTCTTACATCATAAGCAATTACTGCAAAAAGCCTTGGACTGAGATTTATTCATAATTTTTATAGCATGATTTATTAGAGCCCCCATTATATCTTATAAATCACATCTGAAAGAAACGAAAATCAATTAGGGCTTGGTCCTTTCACCTTTACTCATGTTAGGAAGTGCCTTGTTCTCAGCCCAAAGGAAACGGGGATATTCCTGGAGTAAGCTATCACTACAAGAGTAGGAGTGAAGACAGCAAAATCTGGGTCCTTACTGAGCACAGGAGAGAGATGTAAAAATTATTCTAGAAATGACAGCATTCGGTTTATATTCCAGGGGAAGGGGGTGGTTCTCCATAGATTCATAGATTTCTCTGATTTCATCCGATCCTAACACTCCTGTGTACCATTTGGAGTGAATCACATATTTATGTAATGCAATATTCAGTAGAGAAAGCCAAGTCAGCCTTCTAATACTGTTCTTTCCTCAGATCAAATTCAGCATATAGTAACTGAGAAGCTAATTGTAATACAATTGCAAAGATCTCAAAATGGCTGTTCTATTAGTCTTATCCCCCAAGAATGCACTGAAATACCATAAAATCAAGCCTATGCAAAATGGAAACTCAGTTTTGCCATCTGTATTTGCATGAGAAAGAATTATGCACTTGATTATCAATTAGGGCCCAATTTTTCAATCTGAATACCCCTGCTTGCCCTTTTTATTATGAAATGCAACGCTTGGATATGATTTGGTTGAACATTAATTGAAGCCATGTGGTATGAATGGGGATGTATTCTATAGTCCTTTGCAGTAAAAAATGCCAGTAAGATCATGAGGAGCTTTGTCAGTATTAGAGCTCTATGTTTTGATGCAATGTGCTAAAGATGCTCATGTTTTTAAAAGATTATGAAAATATATATTTGAATATGTATGTCCTAATAAATTGCTAAGATCTATTGCACTTCAGTGCTTTGGAATGGAATATGCAATGATCTATTAAAAAAGCAGTATGCTGCAATTAATTTGTTATCCTGAACCATACTGCAGGAGAATTAATTTCTCTCCTTGAAGTTGGTGGTAATTTTGGCACTGAATTTCAATAACAGTAAGGCTGGGCCCTCTGTTGCTGATTTGCTAACATCTTTCCTTATGTTGAAAGAAAGGCAACATGTATAGACTTTACTAAAGTACTACCATAAATTCACATAGATCAGTCACGTATTTTTAAAAATAAGAAAGATGAATACCGTTGAATACTAGACTGCAGAGCAGAAGAAAAAACAAGATGGAAAAATAGTTTTCCTAGGTATAGTCTAATATATCACATTTTTGTGAGCAGTTCTAAAATAGAAATATTATAATTGATCCACAGATCTTTTTATCCTTTGTCCCATGACATACCAACAGAGAATACCAGTATTTTGTTGCTTTTTTTTCCTAACCAAAACCAAAATAGCAAATGTCAGGAGAAGGGCAAAGACAATAATTGAAGGCACATAGGGGTGGATTAAAGGGAGAAGGGACCAAATCTCATACTGAAACCAGTCACTAATTTCATATCGATTTCAGTGGCACCAAGGTTACATTTTCAGAAGTATTTTGGGATGGTTTAATTTTGAAGTCCTTCCTCATATGGAAATCCCACTCTGCATTGTAGGAGGTGGCAGTGATAGGAAGGCATATATATGTCTATGCATATGACGGTATGATCCATACAGTCACAGCCTTGGCTAAATCAAGTAAATTTTGTAACCTAGAAACATTAAAATTAAGTAAGATTTTAAAAAAAATTGAAATGGCAACAGATGCTGTTCTTTTTTAAGGTTTTAGAATAATAGAAATAAAATTGGAAATAGGCAAATGGATTAAAAAAAACCTTCCTTGAATTGAAACTGCTAAGTCTGTACTAGCCAGCCATAGATTTGTCAGGTGGATAACATCATCCCTCTCATCTCCCTGTGAGGCTGTGACTTCAAGGAGATTGTAAGATGTTCTGGGCAGACATCATATCTTCCTATGTGTTTCGGAACAACTCAAAGCAATGAAGTCACGATTCTGCATGGCTGCTATGATCTTTTTTTTTTCTTTTTGGTGGTGAAGTCAGAGGGACAATTCCCAGGAATTATTTGTGAGTGTCCCTGCTCCCTCCTCGGCTAACTCAATAGGGACTGAACGTGGGACTTGGTGTGAGCGGCGAACACTCTCTAGCTCGCATTGCAAAGGCTTCTTTGGACAGGATGCAGAGAAGACTATAGCCTGCCTACTAATGGGTTATATAAGGATTTGCAGTAACATGTCCCTCGATGGGAGAAAATAGGAAAAAAATGGGATTTTAGGAACTATATTAATAATGAATGATAGAATGGTAGTTAATAGATGTCTATCTGTAATTCCATTATACTACAAGTGCAGGGGAAACTTCATTTAATGTGAAAAGACTCTCATTTTTCCAGAGCTGTAATGCAGCGTGCAGTTAAAATTAGGCTGTCTCGTTAATTGTCAAAGTATATGGTGAGAATTACTGCAGCCAGCTTCAGTGCAGGATTAGATACGCCTCTGCAGGGGGGACCATGCAGAAAGGCCCGAGGTGGGAGAGCAGCTCCATCAGGGCCCCTCTGATGAAATGTCTCCCTGGGGAGAGGGGTGCCTGTGGGCGGGGGAAGGCGTGTGGGGCGGCTCTCCTCCTTCCTCTCCCTGTCCGCTCACACTTGGCGGGAGCGCCCAGGCTCTGTCCGTGGAGCACTCCTCTGCGAAGCGTGTCCCACGTCAGGCGGCTGCAGAACAAGCTCCGCTTGTGAAGGGTGATGAGTATCTAGTCCCACTCCCATTTCCCCAATTCCTGAGCTGAGCTGTACTGGGCCAGGGTAAAGGATGAGCAGAAATCACCCCAGCCTCTAAGCCTCGAGACAGTATGGTTATTCAGGAACTAGGATCCCGTAAGCCTTCTCATACTTACGGGATGTAGTTTATATAGAGGAAAAACCAGTTTAAATGAACACAGCAAGGTTGAAATGCTCTTGGATGTACAAAAGAAAGCTGGAAGAAATCCCTGGGGAGTACCTTTTTCCTCATCTCTTCCCCACTATCCTTTTTCCTGCCTCCTTCTCAGTGTCGGAAACTTGTCCTTCAAAAATCACCGAGGAAAGCAGATCCTTCTGCAGGATGGGAAGGGTGAGCGAGAGTTTTGCCATAAGCCTTTCCTCTTCCAGATCAGAGCTGTATAGCATATGCCAGGATGGCAAGTCAAGCTGTTGAGGACTTTCCATAGGACCCCAAACAGCTTTTATTTAAAAACAGTAGAAATGCTTATTTGGAAGGACTACAAAAGCTTTCCTGAGGGTTCACTAATGAAGCTTAGCTGTCCAGTTTGAATGTCAGCACTAGCGCAGAATCTCAGTTGAAAGCTCCTGTTCTCAAACACTGACTAACCTAACGACTGTGAACTAACACAAACACAACCTTATCCTGCCGGGGAGGAGGAGAAGGAAGGGGTCAAAGACATTAGATACCTGCAGGCCAAACTCCCCAGGAAGTCAGTGGGGGCTTCACTAGCGTAAGAACAGCATGACCAGACATAAATATAAAGCAGAGAGGATGCTATGGAAATATTTTTCACACATCTGTGTACTGAGGGGCCTACGAAGTCTAATGAGTGCAGAAGGCAGGAACTCTATTAGAACATAACTCTCGGATATGCTGCTTTAGTGTATCTGTGTAGCTTTTGTGTGACTCCATTTCCCCCTTTGCATCTACTTATGAAAAATAAATTTACAAAGTTGCCTGACGATGCAAAAAAGACAGTTCTGATAAGCTTTAAAGAAACGTCTCACCAATTTAGGTGCACAATATCCATTGACATGCGGTGATATTTAGCTGCCTGATCAGATGCTTTTGAAAATCCACCTGGACACCTGTCTATCTACATATGAACCCAGTATCTCTGTAAATCTGATTTTTTCCATCACTTATCTGTTACTCTGTTCAGACTTCCAGGTACTAGACTTTGCCTCTGTTATCCACATGTGGATTCTTTAAGTTATGGAGAAGTACGACACCCATTTATCTTATTAAGGTAGGTGTCTAAGGCAATCTGTGATTTGAAACAAGCTACCTTTTCTTATTACAGATTTAGAAGACAATGCAATTTTTTAAAGTGTTTCATCTTTTTAGAAAGAACTACCTTATTTAAGAAATTAGTGTTTAGAAAACTAGACTTTAATTAA
The DNA here is from genome assembly GCF_000690835.1 of Fulmarus glacialis. Taxonomy (NCBI): domain Eukaryota; kingdom Metazoa; phylum Chordata; class Aves; order Procellariiformes; family Procellariidae; genus Fulmarus; species Fulmarus glacialis. The sequence goes on along the minus strand of NW_009227407.1, from coordinate 3,800 downwards.
ACTCAGCCACTATTATTCTAACACGAAACTGTTGACTATGTTGCACCTAAAGACAAACTGGGAGCTTATGCTTTATGAAAGTAGGTTTAGAAATAGACAAAATTTGCAGAGTAGCTGATTTTGCCTGACATACACAAATGCTCTTCCAGTCTTCCCTGGCCGTCTACAATGAGATCAGATGTAATTTAGTATGAGTTAGGTGCCGGTGAAGCAAAACAGTCAAAGGTACTTGTATTTGTAAGCTGTGTCCATCAAAATGCTCCAAGAATGGCTAGATCTGAGTAAATGCTAAGCTTTCTGTAGACTGTTCCTAAACATTCACTGAATTAGCATACCAGATATAGTCCAGAAAAATCTTGCTGTATTCAGATATGCAGGTTTTCACTTAATCTTAATATCCATATACTCTGTTCCTTTTACTTACCCAAGTGTAACAGTATAATGGTTATGTAAACCGATGCTTATATTAATGTTATTTTGACATACATTTTGGTGCCATATGTTGGTAAACACCAAACATGTATATAATAACCACCATTAATATAAGTCTCGGATCCAATTAGGATGGCAAATTTTTGTGATGTATTTTTTTGACAAAATGGCAATGTGAATTTAAATTTTTGCATGACTGAAATTTGTAATTCAAAGTAGCGTACACAATTAAAAGTGAAGTAACAGTGGATTTGTTGCCTGAATACTTTACTAATGATTGCTTTAATATATCATTCACTTGTTAATGATGCTATCAATTATTTTACTGTAAATTAGCTATTGTGAGTTTGAGGTCTTTTTGCAATGTCTGTGTTAGGTTACAGGAGCATAAATCAAACTCCCATCTCTTTTTACATCCATAACCATAACATATGGCTTTTATTAGAAAATGTTAAGTGTCTATAATGTCTTCTTAATGGACAGTGTGTGCATGTGTTGATGATGAAAGCCATCTTCCTTCATGCAAAATATTAATGCATATGGCCTACGTCTCCATAGATACAAGTTAAAGAATCATATTTAACCCATGAAATATTCAGTATACACTTCAACTTTGCCCAGAATTCATATTTCTCTAGTTTAACAATCCTTTAAGGAAAGAACGAGTTAGAGGTAAATCACGGGTTGAATTCTACCAGGTATGCACATGTAATTGTGAATAAATGGTATAACATCCACTGCAAAAAAGATAACAAATCCAAATCACTTTATAAAATGCCTGTTCCTAAATGAAAATACCACAGAGAATTAGAAAATGGAATTTATATCCTCCTAGAATTCCAGCTTGCACATCACAAAGACTCTTACTATTGGTTATAGATTTTGTCCTCTGACCTAAAATATCATTATGCTTCCAAGCAAAAGGGTGTTTTAGCCTCTGTTTGTATCCTTTTCATTGGGACAGCATTACCCATTTGGCTTTTGGACCATTCCACAAAATCTTGGACAGGCACACTGCTTTGACTTGAAATGTGTTCTACCAACAGATTCCTGGGCACTAGAGAGATCTGCTATTCAAATCAACGCCTGTTAACATTGGGCTTGATTAAAGGAAGCTAACTAAGCCTTTTGAAGGATACCCTCCAGCCTTTCCTCTCCGTTTCCATGTTCCCTTGGCAGAAATCAGGGATTTGAAAGCTGCAATTCAACAGCATCATCCTTTCATCTCGTGGTAAATATTTTATTGTTCCTTTATCCTCCATGCTGTTTAAAGGAATTCATTTAAAATATTAACTTCTTTGTTCAGGGAGGAAATCTCCACAGGGTATGCAAACAAGAATCTTTAGAAATGCACCAAGATATAACTCCAGGCTCTGCTCCAGCTTTCTCCATTCATTCAGTCTGCAGATCTGGCGGCTCCCTGCTGGAGATCTCTGCTCAGACCGAAAGTCTCCAGCAGCTGCTGTTCCACCATCCATTCATATAGGACCAGCTCCCCTGTCCCTGCTCCCTGCATTTCCACTTCTCTTTTCTCCATCCGTCCGATTTGCTCCCTAATCTGATCTCACTTCTTTGATCCTCCTCAGGAACACGGATCATCCTCCCACACCAAAGCACCACTCATCCCTACCGAGGGCTGGCAGCAATTATGCTGTAACAAAGATACATTTAAGAGAGGAGTAAAAGCTATCCAAACCAATTTCTTTGTGAAGGCACTATCCTTCATCTATTTTCCTGCTTATCAATATGAGTATCTTGGGGGTTAATCCTGCTGCTGTTCCTGTTTTCTTTACTTGACTTCAGGAGCAGAATCAGGCCCTAATTAATGTAATTATCCTCCTATGTAATAGTATGAATACCTACTCAGAGGAGGTGGATGACTGTCTAAGACCATCTTTATCCACAGCTACACCGTGAACTGCACCAGTGTGCATTCCCTTTCCAAAACAACCGCAGGCACCAGGAGGGGAGGAGTTGTCCTTCAGTAGCCAGGCAAGAAGCCTGCCAAACACAGTGTCCCTTCTGCATGAATGAACCCTCTCCTCTGATTAATACTTCCCACAAGGGAAAAGACAGAGTGAGGAGGTAAGTGAGCAGCTGAATTACCCATTCTCGGAGAAGCATGATCATAAATATTTAACATGGTACGTATCAGAAAAGAGAAAGGAACAGACTCCCTTTCCAGTCCAGGCTGAGAAACTCTCTAAATCCCCTGGTCCCACAGGGACTGCCTGCTCCCATGATCCTTTCTGCATCTAGCAAAGGGGAGAGAGCCGTTAGCTCATAAGAGGGCTGGACAAAGTATCTCTCTTTACTGGGGGATGACACTAAAAATCTGTGCATGGAGGGAAATTACCTGGAGATCTCCCTGGCCTGTGAATGGGGCCCTGCCCCAGGCTGTGGGTTTTTAGGAGCCTGTTAGAAAATAAGGGTCTCTGGAAGCCCACATATGAGTACACAAGCTCCTGCCTTGGTGTCCACTCGTGCCCCACGCATGGGGCCTGCTTGAGAGTGTGGGTTATGTTCCCATAGCCCATGCATGACTTTTGTATGGCCACATGCACAGATGGCTGCTCTGCTCTGACAGTGGAGATCACCCTGATGATGCTGGGAGGAAGTGGGACTGAAGGGAGGTTCGAGTGTTTTGATGAGGGTGCTGATTGCATAGCTTACCCTTGCATATCTGGAGGAGTAGGGATCCTCAAAGAGCGCCCAGATGCGGGGCTGCCACCGTCTCCAGAAGCCCCCAGACCTGCCATCCGGGGAGTCACTAAGTGCTAGCCGTTTTGTCATCTCCAGCTCCTCTTCACCATCACCAGAGTCTCCGGTGCCATCTATGTCTCCGTCCTCGGCACTGCTATCCAGAGGTGCCCCACCAAAGCTGTCCAGAGCCTCTTCGGCGTCGCGGTGCTGCCGGTAGGTCATCCAACAGCAGGGCTCCACATCGGTCTCATCGATGCCCCAGAAGGCCAGCTCCTCCTCATACAGGGGCCCGCACACGTCCGCGGGGCAGTGCAGCTTGCCAGTGCGGTAGTAATTCAGGATGTGGGCAAAGACGCCCGGGTGCCGGTCAAAGAAAAACTCATCCGTGCGGGGGTCATAGTCGAAGTGGCTGTGGGCATCAGGTTCGGCGATCCAGGCCAGCCGAGTGCCGGGCAGGGTGCGTAGGGTGCTGCGGTAAGTCTGGTGCCTAGTCCCTCCCACGTTGATCACAATGCGGTCGCTCTCGTCGCCCTGGCCCATCTCGTCTCTTATTAGGCATGTCGCAGACTCATCCAAGCAAGCACGGCAGGCAGCAAGCCCGTGAGGGGACGGCTGCTTGGCGGCAGTCGGTGCCTAACCCGAGCCCCGATCCAGGCCCGCGGGGG
>NW_009227406.1:0-339 GCF_000690835.1 Fulmarus glacialis | reverse complement strand
AGGGACTTGGACAGGAGATCCAGGTTTTAGGAATAAAATGGCAAGATGGATGTCATCAGATCCCAACGGATGTGATCAATAAAATAAAAGCCATGTCCCCACCAACTAGCAAAAAGGACACACAAGCTTTCTTAGGTGTTGTGGGGTTTTGGAGAATGCATATTCCAAATTACAGTCAGATCGTAAGCCCTCTCTATCAAGTGACCCAGAAGAAGGCCCAAATGGGGCCTTGAGCAATCACAAGCCTTTGAACAAATCAAATGGGAGGTAGTTCAGGCAGTAGCCCTTGGGCCAGTCCGGGCAGGACAAGATGTAAAGAATGTGCTCTACACCGCAGCC
>NW_009227405.1:0-3335 GCF_000690835.1 Fulmarus glacialis | reverse complement strand
GAATTCCATGGTAAGGGGGTTACACATAAGGATTTGTATACATGTTCCCAATCACACGGCAGATTTACACTCATTTTTAACGCTACTTTCCCTGCCGATCCCCCAACCACATCACAGTAGCCTTTAGGGCTTGTAGCCGAGATAATACCTCCTCATCAACTTTCTCTTGAATTTGGAATTCTTTAGTAACATTGGTTAATGCCTCACTTACCTCATGTGCAGTTTTTATAGATTGTGTCAAGGAAGTGATAGCTGCAGTGGCACTTGCTAAAATAATAACAGCAGAAATGATTGCAAAAATTAACCAACCTAAGAATCGTTTTGCTCTTTTCTTTGACTTACCTATATCTTCTGCTAGAATTCTAACAAATCTACCCAAACCATCCTCCCCTTCCCACTGTCTGGTTAAATTAATTGGAATCCACAGCTCTGTCTGACGTCGAAGGGGAAAAATATAAGCAGTTTCATTAAAATCCTGTTTAGATGTACAACTTCTAAAAGAAGGAGAATAAAGCTGAATACAAAAGGAGTGATTACATTGAGTAATGTTTACACGCGAAGTCATAGCAAAAAGATAAGGATGGGTAGTACATACCATCACATTAATTTCATGTATTATACTCAGATTAGCTTGTGTTTTATTGACAATCCATACTTGAGATAGTTGCCTCGTAAAAAGGGGCAAAGCTAAACGCCATACATTTGGTTGTGGAGGGGAAAATGAACCATTATATTCCATTTGCAGGATGGGTCCTGCAGACCTATTGTGCCAGACTATTGAATGACTGGCTTTCTGAAAAGGCAAAACAGATTGATTCAATGATGGGTCCCAAAATGACCCATAAGGACCCCAATCTATAATACGACCAACAGTTAAATTTTGTTCTCGAGGCCGTTCTCCCAAGCATGGCTTCCAGCCAAATCGTGTGATTGATGAGAGTTTGTGCAGAACGCATTGCAGAAAATCAGGAACAGAGTCACCAAATAACGTATCATTATCAATAGTATTTTTCGATGCCAACCCAGGAATGGTGACCATCATAAGGTTCGCCCGTTTTCCATGTGACACTGCTACTAAGTGTTGCTGTGTTTCAACGATCACACAATACTCTGACTTATTATCTACGGTAAGACATAATGGAGGAAAATCAGAAACAAACATTGTGTCATTAGCATAATATGTATCATTTTTCCCATCTAGAGATGGGGGAACCCAAATAGCACCTGACCATGAAGTATCACTACTGCTAATCGGCAACGATGCATCCCACCATGTCAAAGGTCAGAAAAAAGGAGGGTCCACCACATGTGCCCAATAAACGTGAGCTTCCACAGGCTGAAAAATCATGGTAGTGCCCATTCCCCATAGTATCATCGTGGGACAAGATTGAGCAGAAAACAGCACTGTTGACCATATTGCTAATGTTGACCTGGTCGCATTACCGAACCGTCGTAGGAGTAGCATCCTCTCGTTGTTCCTTTTCGGGTCCTTTTTCTGGGCCATCTGCCAACACCTGCACTGGCTTGACATTCTTCTCAGGGACCCAATATGGACTTGTAGGAAGAGAAACACAAGCGTATCCCCATCCCCAGGTAAGCAAGGGAACCGGACCTTTCCATAGACCTGATTCTAAATGTTTATAAAATTAAAATACCTTCAAATACACTTCAGTAACCGCGCCTGTTCGAAAATGCCAGTCAGCAGCCGAATGATATTGCTGCTTTGACCCTGACAAATTTAAAAAATTTAATACATAAGTGGCTTTATCTAACATCTCCTGAGGCGTAGTTCCGAGTGGATCCCCCCTTTTTTGTTTATCAAGAATCAGCTTTAAGGAAGAGTGGGCACATTCCACAATTGCTTGACCTTTGGGGGAATGCGGAATACCTGTAACATGGTACACGCCCCATGCCTGTAGGAACAATAACAACCGTTTAGAGACATAGGCAGGTCCATTATCTGTTTTGAGTTTACGGGGGACCCCCAATACTGCAAAGCATCAAAGAAGATGTCTGATAACATCACGAGCACGTTCACCCGTATGAGCCATTGCAACCAAAAACCCAGAAAAGGTATCAACAGACACATGAACAAAGCACAAACGACCAAAGGAGGAAGCTGAATGACATCCGTCTGCCATAGTTCATTGGAAGTCAGTCCCCTGGGATTCACAGCGGATACTACTGGCATTGGCGTGAGCCGCTGACAATCCGGGCAAAGCAAGCACGAACGACGTCCTGGGCCTGTTCAGCTGTAAGAGAAAACTGCTTCTGTAAGGAGCGAGCATTCTGATGAAAAAATTCATGGAATAATTTTGCTTGTTCCAAATGACGAGGCAGGACCGCCATCAGAGTGAGTGCATCCACAGCAGCATTACTGGAAACGAGCAGTCCTGGTAAATTAGTATGAGATCGGATATGCATAATAAAATATGGAAGTTGTCTAACACGCAGCAGCTGTGCTAACTGTATTAGCAAAAAAAATAGTTGCTTATTATCTACTTCCTGAATAAATGCAGTCTCTATGTGCTGTACTATGCCTGTGACATAAGTTGAGTCTGCCACCATATTAAGCAGAACAATTCAAAAGCGCGAACAGCAGCTGCTAATTCAACTACCTGCGTAGATCCAAGTAGACAAGTAACATCCGAAGACCAGGCGGCCTGATCTGCCTCCTCCACTTGGTCTTCAGACGTTTTCCGTCCTCCCGGCGTCTTCCACACCACTACAGCTTTACCTGTTTTTCGAGATCCATCAATGAAAACAGTTTGCGCCTGTGGTATAGGTGCAGAGCTTAATAGTATGCGTGGCTGTAGTGGTAGAGACTGTAAGGAATTCAAAAGTGGATGGCGTGGTAAATTGTGTTCTATGGAATTAACATAATCCGCTATTGCAATCTGAAAACTCAGGCTGTGTTGTAGTAATGTCCAAAATTCATCTGGTGTGAAAGGCAAATGTATAACATCTGGATCTCGACCTGTCAATTGTTGACATCATAGTCAACCTTGTGATATCAAATGAGAGATCATTTCAATTGCAGTGGTCAATGTCTTACTAAAGGAGTGAGGTAAAACCAGCCATTCCAGAATGCGTAAGGCATCCTTTTCACTTTGTACCCTAGCATCCCATTGTCCCAGTAAGGCAAATGGTTGAAAAGAGTGGTAAATAAGGAACAATCGAACTGGCAACGATAGCCGGATTCGATGTGCGAAGGTATCATTAATTTTATCCATTACCTGTTGCAATGCTTCTTGGGCTGATTTTGAAAGAGATCTGGGGGACGCCAAATCCGGATCCCCTTTTAGCAACGAGAACAGAGGTGACAGTTCATGGGT
>NW_009227404.1:0-68237 GCF_000690835.1 Fulmarus glacialis | reverse complement strand
CCTCCTTTCTACCCTTTTTAAAAATTTTTTACCTTTCTCCCCTTTTTAAATATATATGGTCTTTAAAAAAAAACTTTCACCTTAAGCTAAAATCCCTTTACTGTTTAGACTGAAGAATTTTTAATATTACAGCATTAGTATTACAGAATGCACTCCTGGGAGACTCTGTGGGAGGCAGCGGGAATTGGACAGAGTCCTCATGAAGAGTATTTTTGCTCACAGGTGACCTGAATTGCAAAGTCACAGGGTAGGACTGTTCCTGTGGTGATTATTTTGTTATTTACTGAAAGCTAAGACTGAGGTCTTTGTAGACTGCCACGCACTAAAGTTTTGAATGCTGGGCAGAGACAGTCTGGGTAATTCCTCTGGTCCTGCTCTCTTCAAGAAGTGATGCATAATGGGATCCATCACCATGAAGTCATCACTCATGACAAGTTTGCTGATGCTGGTTACTAACCATAAGTTATGACTATAAAATTAGAGAACATTTAAATTCTGAAGGCTGCTTATTGCCTCTTTGTTTTTCTGTGTTCCTGCTCATTAACTTCCACCTTGAAATAAATTCATTTTATTACACCTTGTGTATTTATATGGTATATTAGTTCCCTTTGCTGCAGTCCCTTTTCAAAGGGAACAATGATGCTAACTTACCCTTGGAGGTAGAAACCAAGTCCCATTCATTCATAAAAGACTTCAGGATACCCCATTTGTTGGGCTGTCTTTACACATATTAGGTCTCAACTAACACTGTTCTTCAAAGTCCCTGGGTATTTTTGGCCTGACTTCTTGGGGATGGTAGCAGATGGCCACAGCAGAACAACAGATGTTTTTTCAGATGTTAAAATAGGGCCGGACTGCAGTGAGAGTTTGTCAGGAATGTAACTAGGTATCAAATGTGATCTGAACTTCAACTTTGAAAGGAGAGGCTAGGTGAGGGGCTGAGTGGGCTGTCAGAGGACAGAGCGAGGGGTCCATGCTGCATGAAAGCATTTCTAAGTCTTTGGCTGAGTATGGGCTTTCTCAAACACCAAAGGTGAAGCACGGGGTCTAAGCCCTACCGCTCTGCTGTGCTTATTCACTTGAGCTCTGTGCTTTGGTGAGGTGGCAACAACAGAAACCAGGAAGGAGGCACAGCAGTGTTGTTCCTCGAACAACCTTTCCGACTGTCCCTTCATCCTGCATCCTTCCCCTTCTGCGATGGGGGAGCATGGGGCTCAGAGAAAGCAAGGTCTGGGGTGCTGGGATGGGGCGAGGGGATCTAGTGATGCTGGGGCTGCGTTGCCTGGGGAGCAAGGAGAATGAAAGGCAGCGCCTCGAAGGCTGACCTATACAAACCTGGGAACTGTTCTTCTGAAGCAGGGCCTGGCTTCACCTCCTCTGCTGGTGGGCCCTTGACTTGTTTTCCCAGTCCCCTGAGCTCAGGAGAGTGAGGCGGCAATGTTGCTACTGAGCATGCTGAACAACTCCCACAGCTCAGCAGTGGCTCGTAAGCACCCTTCTCCAAATGCCTTCACCAGCTTTTTGGCACAAGTTTATAATAACACAGCTGTACTTGATTAGGTTCTGGAAAAAATGTGCCTGGAGTTTACTGTTGCCTTTGGTTTCTTTATAAAACAATATACATCTATATGTGTATTTTCTATTCTTAACTTATTACTGTGGCTGAAAATAAATCCTGGGAAAAGACCAACATGGTATTGTAGAAAGTCATTCAGTATTAAAAAGAATCGATTTGTCAAGTTCAGGGGGAGGCAAAGCACCGTTCAGCCATGGCAGGGAGCTATGGTAACCATCCACTTGGGCAAGCACATTCAAAACCATCACCTTGAGGAGCACACAGGGGTTTTTTTTAATCTCTCTTTAAAAAAAAAAAAAAGAAGTAATAAATGGCTACAGCATGCACATCATCCAGGAAATCAACCACATCAGGAAACTTTAGGTTCTTCAATAAAGCAATTAATGTAAAATTGATTAAAATATCTTACCCGCTCCTCATCTCTCTAAACAGAAGACAATTCGAAGGCTCAGCATTTAGAAAATCTGGCGACTCTGTTCCAGAAGTCCTGTGGCTGAAATTAGACCGTTCAAAAAATTTGAGACAAAGCTACTGAGTCTATTAGAGTAGCTAATAGGGAGGAGAAACAGACACACACAAAACCAAAATCCAGGGAGGAGTAGTTTTTTGAAAGTGGACTGAGCCACATGATTTGACCAATCTCCTGTAAATGGATTAGCACTCAGGCTATTGTTACAATTCCAGGTGCTTTTTTAAATCTAACATTGAGCAAGGATAGCAAAAGATGAGTTTCTTGAGGGGTTTCTCTGCAGTCTTTGAACGCAAGTGAAATTGTTTGGTTCGCTTGCCTGGTTGTGGAAGGAGCTAGTGGCTCGCTTGCTGAACGGGTCGAGATGGTGCTCCAGCTTACACCTGATAAAATGTTTACATGTTCTTTTTGTCTCATATGTCTTGATCCCAGACTCTACCTTCAGACATGAACAAAGCTAAGATAAAATGTAACTTAATCAAATAGGTTCTTGCATGATCAAGAAAAAAAGAGGAGTACTTATTTGTAATGATAGAACACTTAGGGTGAAATTTCTTGTTCTAGGCAATAGCAGACCATGAGGCTACATAGCTAACTCGCATCGGATGTGAACACTGCATTTAGTTTCCATGAATTAAACATGGAGAATCCTGAAGCTGGTATTCAGGCTGGAGGAACAGGAGTTTTGCAGAATAGTCTCTTTTTGGTCTTTAAATTGATTTGGGATTCATTTAAAACAGCAGAAAGCTTGTGAGAACTGGAGGAACAGGAGTTTTGCAGAATAGTCTCTTTTTGGTCTTTAAATTGATTTGGGATTCATTTAAAACAGCAGAAAGCTTGTGAGGATCTCTCTGCGTGGGACAGACATACAGCTATAGTAAGCTTTACTTTCTTACTTATCTGACCAGGCTGTAAGAGATTGATTTATCTCTTTTCTGTCAAGGGGCTGAAAGTTTCACAGTAAAATTGTGTGGTGAGAGAGAAATATGGTGGGTTTTCTAAGAGCTTCCCAACAGGAGGGACTTATGAATCCTGCAAATCTGTCAAGTGGAGAAACAAAGATGCCACGTGGGGAAGGGCTCCCGCAAGAAGGCAGTTAGGCTGTCAGAAGTTTTGCCAGGGAATACTCCATCGTTTCTTTAGAGGGAGAAGCAGCATTCCTCTTCTAGGCGGGGAAGGGCTGCCATCAGAGCTGCCCTGCCGAGTCTAATCAAATAGCCCTTTGGGCCATTATCCTGTCAGACAACAGCCAGTGTGGGATGATTAGGACAGCAGTATAAGAAATAGGGCGCAAAGAAAGTGCTCTTTCCCCTTGATATCTTTTCCCAGCTTCTCAACATCTGCAGTTCAGGGGCATCCTGAGCCAGAGGTTGTTTCAAAACTGTTATACTTAGTAACCACCAGCAGACCTAACCTCTCTGGGTTTGTTCACAGTCTCTTTTGGAACCAAGAGAAGAGCAAAGTGGCAGAAATCACTGCATTTTTCACAAGCGATAGAAGCCGAGAGACATGGAGAGAAGCAGTCTCTGAGATTCACTAGTAAGAGTCTATTGGAGGAGGAGCAGGGGTCAAGGAGAAACTATGATGGTCTTCATCCCATCCAAAATTTGCAGAGGAATTGTGTAGTGTGGGTGTGATCGTAGACTTTAAAGTAGCTGACTTGGTGCTAAAGATCTTGATTTTTTTCCTTTTTTATTTTCCCAAGCAATGAATAAGTGAAGAGGAACTAAGAGAAGAAGTGGTACTGGGGGAAACGGATGTTCAAATACTTTTCAGTTTGGGTAGTACAGGTATGTTGGTGGTGAGCAGATGTCAGTGATACTTTTCAAAGCCTCCACTTCTTATTTGGAACAAGAGAGCAAACATGAGCTGTGTAGGAGCAGAGCACCTATCCAACCGTCACTCCTCTAAGCTGGCTGGCTGCTGGCATGTGCTCCTCGCTGAGGTGCGAGCCGAACCAGTACAGGGTTTTTGCTGGTGTGGGAGAACGTGCATCATTCCTCTGGCAGGTAGCCGTGCTAACAAGCTCTTCTGCTGCCAGGGCTCAGCTGGCTGAGCTGGGCTGTCCTGAGAAAAGATTGTGGAGAAATTGTTATAGAGCCTGTCAGATGCTGTCCCCGTGACATTGCCATCTTTCTTAATTTAATTACAAGATAACTCTGTTGGGGACTTGTCCTAAAATCTTATTTCTTGCAGTTGGGTTGACGACATATGATTCACTCTCTCTTTCTTTTGATCCCTTTTCTGGCATATACTTTTCTAATTACATCAAACATTGGCTATATGCCTTCATTTTCAAGGCTCTATGCTGTTTATCCCCACCCTACTAATTATCTTTCATCATTAATAAGATGCCGAATCCTGCCTCTAATCTCTATGGCCGACTTAAACGTCTTTCAGACAAGCTCCTTCACGCTTTCTACCATGCTGCTTCTCAGGTTTCAGAGGCGCTTTGTGCAAACACTCTCAAGGGCCTCGAATCATCCTTCTGTTTCCTCCGCAGAGCCTCAGCCCCCCACCCTGCCACCTCCAGTCACGCATCCCTCCTCTCCTGTTCACCTTCCAGCCTGTCGGGCTCAGCCTTCTCCCCCAGCTCTGCCCTGGGCAGCGCATCTTGGCGGCAGGGACTGCAGCCGTCCAGAGGGAGTGAGCAGCAGAGATTTTTTTTCCATGATGTTCTTGAGCCCACGTTCAGTGGCAGCTGCTGGTGGTGCTGCCTGCAGTGCCAGCACTGGCTCCTGCAGTCTTATTTTGGGCTGCAAGTCACTGACAGACTTTTTCCAACAGGCTGTTAAAAGGGAAACCGTGTTCCAGGCTGGAACGGGGGTACAGACTCACTGCCATTTGGTTCTTCATCCTGCTAGTTGGTGAGCATTGCTGCACAGCTGCCACTTCAGTTTGTTAATACCTGGTGCAGCTTTTCCTTTCCTTTGCTTTAGTTTTGTGTTTTAAGATAAGGTCAGAAGAGATTAGTCGTGAATTTGCTAGGTGAGCATTGCTCAAATGCAGAATAGAAGATAACACAGCAAATAAAGCACAGACCTGTCTTGAGGAGCAGATACGAGGGGAAAAAGCAGAAAACTTAATCCTCTGTGACAAGCCATGATAAGTAAAGCAGAGAGGAAAGATTTTTGAAATCCAGCAATATTTCCCGATCCTTTAGTACCTGTGGAGCCACTGGCACAGCCTACACATAAAGGGCCGAAAGCTAAAAAAATAGCAGATTTGCCAGCTCAACTGTTTGGCTGTTCATTAGAAACCCATGTCCCCGTTCTGTGATCACCGTAATATTCACTACAACATCCGAGGCAAATATGGGACCTTGGGACAAGACGCCAAGCAAGCCTCAGGCAGGCTGTGCGGAGTTTAAGGGGTACGTCTCGGAGGAGAGAATAAGGGATTGCCATTCCCCATCACTGAGCGCCTTAAGCAGTTCAGTTCTGTGCAAATGCAGCAGGGTAAGAAAATGTTCATGAGTGGTATTTTTTTATTTAACTATTCTTTTAAAGTGTTTGAAACGGAAACTAAACCATGAGTCTAAAGGCTGTTTAAGTGTTCCAGATGAAAAGTTTATATCCATATACTGGGTATTCAGAATATTTATTTTCTCACCTTCCATAAAGATAATAATTGTATTGCCTTCCACATATTTTCTCCTTCCACAAAACCTTTCTTCAAACCTGTCTGAGATTTTTGTAAGGGTGTTTGAAAATTTAATTTTACGATGAAAAATGGGAGAAATAAATCACAAATTTTTGTGGTTCTTTTACAGCTTTTTAATAATCTTGTCCTCTCTCCATATCACATACTTTTCCCCCTTTAAAATGATATGCAGCACACATTCTCTTTTCATTCAGTTTTTTCCTCTTATGAGTAACTAAGTACAGAGATGAACTGATTAAAATGTTCTTTTTTTTCCAAAATCTTAGGTTGTTTTTAAAGGGGATACAGGAAAAAAATTAAAATGTATAATTTCAGGATCTGATTGGCTTAGGAACTGGTAGTGTAAATCAGCTGAGTTCATTTTTCAAATACCACTCAAACAGGTAATGAACATACGGGTTAATTTCAAAGATACTGATCTTGTCTGCTAGCGTCAATCCAGTCTGGAGCAAACAAATATTTCCACCTTACATCTTGCCAGCACAAACAAGCCCATAGAGAAACTCTCGTAAAAAGTGTCAGATCAATATCACAGAAAAGTCACAATGACTTAATCCCTTTACTCTGTTCAACGCTCGAGAATTTTTACTGATGTATTTATCATCTGAAGGAACAAAGCAAATGTCTTATGTTGAAGGTATTTTGTGTGAATCCAATCTATGAGTTGTTTGGTTGCTCTTATTTACAAGTATTCATTCCAGTACTTCCTTGCATTAATCATAGGGCTTGAATGAAAACTTCCGTCTTAAAACATTGCTTCTTTTATGTTTGGGCTGGCTTCCAGCATCCTGAATAGGCATCTTTGTGTGGACAGAGGATGTTGTCCAATGCAGTAGCTGTGGCATTCTGTGGCCTTGGGAGACAGTGCTGTCCATTCAAATTCCAGGTGCTATTTTTCAGTAGCGCTTCGACATTTCCATTAAAACTATGAAACATTTAAAAAGTCGTCATTAAGTTGTTATGATTAGAGCTCAGAGATTGCTCCTGTAATGAAGAAAAGCAGTTCATTGCCCATTGTATCTCCAGACTTTATAGGATGGCAGTTTGGAAGGACTCATACCAATGGAATTTGTAATTTACTTATTTTTTGACTGTTTTATTGCACCAAAACCAAGACTCCCCTTGGATTAGCCCGTCAACACTCATTGTCAGTCAGCTGTTAGAGTCCTTGTTGTATAATCACAAAACTATAGAATGGTTGAAGCTGGAAGGGACCTCTGGAGGTCATCTTGTCCAACCCACCTGCGTAAGCAGTGTCACCTACAACAGGTTGCCCAAGACCATGTTCAGATGGCTTCTGAATATCTCCAGGGATGGAGACTCCACAACTTTTCCTTGACAACCTGTTCCAGTGCTCAGTCACCCTCACAGTAAAAAAAGTATTTCCTGATGTTCACAGAGAACCTCCCGTATTCCACAGAGAACCTCCCGTGTTTCAGTTTGTGCCCATTGCCTCTTGTCCTGTCACGGCACATCACTGAAAAGAGCCTGGCTCCATCTTCTTTACACCCTCCTTTCAGAGATCAATACATATTCATATGCATTGATGAGATCGTCCCTGATCCTTCTCTTCTCCAGGCTACACAGTCCCAGCTCTCAGCCTTTCCTCACATGGGAGATGCTCCAGTCCCTTAGTGGCCCTTTGTTGGACACTCTCCAGTATGTCCATCTCTCTCTTGCACTGAGGAGCTCAGAACTGGACACAGTACTCCAGGCGTGGCCTGGAGTAGAGAGGTGCTGAGTAGAGAGGAAGGATCACCTCCCTCAACCTGCTGGCAACACTCCTCCTAAGGCAGCCCAGGACACTGTTAACTTTTTTTTTGCCACAAGGACACGTTTCTGGCTCATGTTTGACTTGGTGTCCACCAGGACTCCCAGGTCCTTTTCTGCGAAGCTGCTTTCCAGCTGGTTCGCTCCCAGCAACTGGTAACGGGTTGTTCCTCCCCAGGTGCAGGACTTCGCACTTCCCTTTGTTGAGTTGCATGAGGTTCCTATCAACCCATTTCTCCAGCCTGTAGAGGTTCCTTGGATAGCAAGATAACCATCTTGTGTATCAGCCACTCCTCCCAGTTTTGTGTCAAGGATGCACTCTGCTCCATCATCCAGATCATTAATGAAGGTGTTGATCAGTACTGGACACTTTGGATAAACTGCTAATTACTGGCCCTCCAACTAGATGTTGTGCCACTGATCACCACCCTTTGGGCTTGGCCATTCAGTCAGTTTTCAGTCCACCTCACTGTCAGCTCATCCAGCCCACAGTTCATCAGCTTCTCTATGAGGATCTTATGGGAGACGGTGTCAAAAGCCTTATGGAAGTCAAGGTAGACAATATCCACTGCTCTGCCTGCATCTACAAGCCTATAATTTCATCGTGGAAGGTTATCAAGCTGGTCACGCATGACTTCCCCTTGGTGAAGCCATGATGACTACTCCCAATAACCTCCTTGTCCTTCATATGCCTTCAGATGGTTTCCAGGATGTGCTGGTTTTGGCTGGAATATAATTAATTTTCTAGTAGCTAGAAATAGTAGCTAGTATGGGGCAATGTTTGGGATTTGTGCTGAAAACAGCATTGATAACACAGGGATGTTTTCGTTATTGCTGAGCTTTTCTGCTCCTCACACCACCCCACCAGCGAGTAGGCTGGGGGTGCACAAGAAGGGAGGGGACACAGCTGGGACAGCTGACCCCAGCTGACCAAAGGAATATTCAATACCATATGACGTCATGCTCAGCATGTAAAGCTGGGGGAAGAAGAAGGAAGGGGGTGACGTTCAGAGTGGTGGCATTTGTCTTCCCAAGTAACCGTTACGTGTGATGGAGCCCTGCTTTCCTGGAGATGGCTGAACACCCGCCTGCCCATGGGGAGGAGCGAATGAATTCCTTGTTTTGCTCTGCTTGCGTGCGCGGCTTTTGCTTTACCTGTTAACCTGTCTTTATCTCAACTCAAGAGTTTTTCTCACTCTTACCCTTCTGATTCTCTCCCCGTCCCACTGGGGGGGGAGTGAGCGAGCGGCTGTGTGGTGCTTAGTTGCGGGCTGGGGTTAAACCATGACACAGGACTAGTTGTTCCATCCCTTTCCCCGGGATCGAGGTGATGCTGACTGGCCTGTAGTTCCCTAGGTCTTCCTTCTCCCCCTTTTTGAAGATAGGAGTGATCTTTTCTTTCCTCCGCTCTGCAGGCGCCTCTCCCATTCACAATGATTGTTCAAAGATAATCGAGTGGCGTCGCAATGACATCAGTCAGCTCCCTAGCACTTGTAAGTGTGTCCCATCGGGGCCCATGGACTTACATATGTCCAGTTTGCTTAACTGTTCTCTAACCTGATCCTCTTCCATCAAGGTTATGTCTTCCTTGCTCCAGACTTTGCCCCTGTTCGCTGCGGCCTGGGATTTCTGAAGCTGGTGTTGCTAGTAAAGACTGAGGTGAAAAAAGCATTCAGTACCTCAGCCTTTTCCACGTCCTGTGTCACCACAGTCCCTGCCCTTCAGCAGCGGGCCCACATTTTCCCTGTTCTTTCTTTTGCCACTTTTTTTGCATGGAGCTCCTTCTTTTCCATGCAGGCCTCCTGGCATTTTTTCCTGACTTCCTGCTCATTGGGATGGACTGCTCTTGAGCTTACAGGAGGTGATCCTTGAATATCAACCAGCTTCTTTGGACTCCTCCTCCCTCCTGGGCCTTATTCCATGGGACTCATTCAAGCAGATCCCTGAAGAGGCCAAAGTCTGCTCTCCTGAAGTTCAGGGTTGTGATCATGCTTTTTGCTCCACTCCTTTCTCTCAGGATCCTGAGTTCCACCATCTCACAGTCACTGCAGTCAAGTCTGCTTTTGATGTTTACATCCCCAATGAACTCTTCCTTGTTTGTGAGTATGAGGTCTAGCAGAGCATCTGTCTTTGTTGGCTCCGCTGTCACTTTGGTCAGGAATTTGTCATCAACATTCTCCAAGAACCTCCTGGATTGCTTGTGCCCTGCTGTGTTGTTCCTCCAGCATTTATCAGGGTGGTTGAAGTCCCCCAAGAGGACAAGGGGCTGGGAATGTCAAGCTACTTCTAGCTGTCTGTAGAAGGCCTCATCCACTTGTTCTTCCTGGTCAGGTGGCCTATAGCAGACGCTCACTACAGTGTCATCCATACTGATCAGCTCTATAGTCCCTACCCATAGGCTCTCAGTTGGCTCATCATCCATCCCCAGGCAAAGCTCCATGCACTCAAGCTGTTCTGTCACATAGAGGGCAACTTCTCCTCCTCGTCTTCCCAGCCTGTCCTTCCTAAGAGCCTGCATCTCTCCATTGGAGGACTCCCGCCATGCAGGCCATTCCACCATGTCTCCGTGACCCCAAGAAGATCATAGCCCTGCAAGTGCACACAGATCTCTAATTCCTCATGTTTATGCCCCGTGCTGCATGCGTGAGTGTATAGGCACTTCAGAGTGCTGAAACCCACTGACATGCCGGTGGGTTTTCCCATAATGGTGCCTTGTAGGCGCTTCCTTGCTTACATGCAATTGCTTGTAAGCAATTGAGGTGACCTCGCTTAACCCTGTTTTGTTGATTTTGTGTTCCCTTTCATTCACATCATCCTGGGCCCTTTGCTTGTCAACCCTGTCCATCAGTCCCAGGGCTGGTAACTCCCTCCTTTCCCCATCACAATGCACGTAACTTTCTGTTCCATCCTCTAGAATAGTTGTTCTGGAGAATTGCTTGTGCCTCCTGGAATAAACCAAAACCAAAACAGGTTTATTTTAAGAATGTATGATAGGGACAAAAAATTCTGTTCTGTCCTCGAATATTTATGCTCATTGGAGTTGCTGTTTCTTTTCATGCTCTACAGGAAAGACTACACAATATGTGCATTGGTGCTAAGTAAAGGTAGCTAGGAGGAATTGTCTTTTATCTTTGACACAAACAAATGTTACAAAACATGTAAAACATGTAAAACAACAACAAATGTCTCTTCCAAAAACCTAAACCACACAACAGGCTTTCAGAGAAAAGAAATGGGTTGCTATGTACACATGTTTATTAATATTTCTCAATAAACTCAAAGATCACACAGTTCTTAAGTGGTTAAACAATGGTATACCGCAATGGCTGTTTCATCATCTCTCTCTCCAAGCCTGAACATGCTTTCAGCTTCGCCCCATGGTCTAAATGAAGACATTAAATGTGTTAGGGTTAGGACTGAATATTTCTGACACACACACAATGTGAATTTCACAGAAAACTGAGGAATAAGTAAAACTATGACTGTCTTCTACAGAAATCTGTCCTTTTGGATTCAAAAGAGTCTGTTGTCTAGCCTCACAATAATAGATTTAAACCGGTGAATAATTTGATCCAGAAAGAAGGAAAATGGTGTTACAGAAAGATTTGAATTTCATTCAGGAGAAGCTGAAATCCTGGCATTAAAATGCTATGACAACCTGATTTATTAATGGGATAATCCGCAATAGCTTAGCCTCTCTTTACTCTGGCCAAACGTGGTGCTGGTGAAAGGTGCCCGTCTTGCGGCTGTGTGGGAGAAAGTCCTTTGTCTATTCAGGGAGCATGTACTGTGCTCCCACGGTTGCTTCATCGCCCTGCTGCCGGATCCTCCGGCATGCCCTGCCAAGAGAAAACCTTGGGGAAAGAGGCAGAGAGATATGGGGGTGCCCTGCCGGGGGAGCTGATGTTTTTTTATTAAGGGCTCGTCTTAATTCTAAGCCACCAACTCTGACTTTATTCTAGCTACCACGTAAGAGCGCTCCCTGGTACCAGGAGCATCATCTTTGCACCAAGAGCATCACCTTCATTAACAGCCAAGCACAGGCAATTGTGCCAGGAGCAGGGTAGGAAAAAGAGTGTGTCAAGAAGCTGCACGAGAGCTTGTGTATGAGGAGAGGGAACCGAAAACCCCAAGTGCCTGAAACTCCATAGAAGTGTGGCAAGCAAATTGGAGATGTTCAGATGGAGTTGTGTCTCACCCTGAGCCATGTGAAAGGGAAATAAAGCAGCTGTTAAAAAGGTTGCTGGATCAGAGGCTAGATATCTCT
This sequence comes from Fulmarus glacialis, assembly GCF_000690835.1. Lineage (NCBI taxonomy): Eukaryota > Metazoa > Chordata > Aves > Procellariiformes > Procellariidae > Fulmarus > Fulmarus glacialis. Next base: position 56,492 of record NW_009227404.1, on the reverse strand, counting down.
CAAAAATACAAGGTAAGGTAAGAAAAGTCAATCAGGTATCAAAGAACACTGAATATCTGGAAAGAAAGAAATACAGTTAAAGTCCTTACAACAAAATTGAGTAAAAAGATGTTGGGGAGAGGCTATCTGATCCAAGGGCATCTTGCAATAGGATGTTGATATCCAAAACTGAAGAAAATATAGATGGAATTTCCCAATTTAAACAACAATCAAACTGCACCAGGATGCAAAATAAAACCAACAAGGCTCCAAGTGCTGGAAAGGAAAAAGCCTATATTATCCTGGATGATATTAAATAAACACCAGAAACAACAACAATGAAAATGGGCAGAGGAGGATGGCAGTGAAAAGGTCCAAGGAGGAGTCTGCAAAAGGCAGCCAGCATGCACTAACAGGGAGCAGTATGTAGGGCTGCACAAGGAAATAACAGAGGCTGAAGCAGCTCCCAGCTTTTGTAGAGACAAATGTCAGGAGCAAAACTATTTCACAAAAGCCCAAAGACAAGGACTGAAAGTGCTTACCAAGCATCTAAATAAATGTATTTTGTACAACACAAAAGAATTATTTTGAAGACATTAAAGGGAGAGCTGTGTCAAGAGACTGGAACATCTACTTATTGGCTGAAATCTTAATACACATTTATCAGGCAGTGAGGTATTAAGTTCATGTGCAGTAAGAAAAAAAGTGAGAAAAATGTATTCTTGTTAAACATGATTCAGAATGTACCGCACAGAAATAATTTCCCAGGCGTAAGTAATTTAGATATGAAGATAAAAAAAAATCTTGGAAATAAATAGCTTACAATTGTTTTAGAGAAGAAAATATTTATTCCAGGCTTGTAAACATGCCAGGGCTTGTTAGAAGCATGTGTACATTAGGTAGACATGTACTCAGAAACATGATGATCAATTTAGAAATATTTTAAAGGTGTGAGAAGGAAATTGCTGTAATATAAGATGTAGTTGTACTGCCAAAAAAAAAAAATCTACAAATGTTTCTTTAGTGCTCTGGCAAAAACGTGGAGAGGAATTTGATAAATAGAACAGCAAAGAAAAGCCTATTAAATGGCTTATTTCTGTAGTAATTATGGAAAATGAAAAGTTTGGAAATTATGGAAAGTGTAAAAGTTTGCTTAGCTTTAGCTCCAGGGACTAATGCAATATAAAAATGGCTAAAATTGTATACTGTTAGCCTCAAATGAATGTAGATGTAGAAGTATATCAAAGAATATGAAATGTAAAAAAAAAAATCAGAAATGCTCAAGAAAAGTTTGTAATGATAACTGCAGAAACTTAAGATCTGCTGTTGAAAATGGCCTAGATTTGCTTGCATGTTCTCAAAAGAAATTCTGTACCAGTTTGAATTATTTGCTCAATCCACAGAAATACTGTGTTCAAGTACTAAATATGTAATTTCATTTTTAAAAATGATAAATAGTATTTCGTATGTTTGTGATGCCATACTAAATGTGATAACTGCTTATAAATAGTACCCAGTTTGATTACTATTAAGTTCAAACATTTTGTAAAAGGACATGATTGTACCCATTTTCTATTGAGTATAGAGTATCCACGATCCAATATTCCTATGGAAAAAAGTACAGACATTTTAAAAGACCAGAGAGTTAAGCCCAAACTCTTAATTGGCATAGCTAAAAATATTTGAAACTAGGAAGTTTTCAATAAAAAGCTGAGAACTGGACTTCCTTACAATATAATGGGCAGTATTAAAAACGTGAATATTGTGATCTGTTACTTGCACAAGGGAAAAATAAAACTGAAAATGTTCTAGAAAAAAGCAGACTTGAGACAGTGGTAAACAAGGTGGAAAAGACTGGAGGCTTCTCTAAATTTTCATCAGGTTGCTGCAAGATGATTATTGAACATGATCCGTTATATAAAAGGAATAGTGAACATTTGAATTCTTACAGAGAAAGGAGAAGGGGAAAAAAAAGAGAAGTAGGAGTTTCTGAGTTAAAAGACAGGACAGGCTGTTATAATTTGACATCTTTGAGGGACAGGAGTGAGCCAAACATTGTAGAGAACAAATCTTAGGAGCTGTTTTGGAGAGTCATGAAATGACGTTTGAGAATGCCTTGTGTAATCTTTTTTTCTTATGGAAGACAGAGTTGTAAAGATAATTGCCCCTTTCTGAAACTGCCGTGATCGACCCAGATCAGCCATTGATGTGAGGCAGTGCAAGATACACCGGGTTTCTGTCAATACTTCATTCTGTCCTAAGCTCCTTTTTTCCCTCCTACAGTCTTTTAACTCTATGTTAAAAACACACCTTTCTCATAAGTTTTTGATTCCGAGTTCAGAGGTTTTGGTGTGATAGATTAGAGGGTGCAATGATTTATATAGAAAATAAATTAAGAAAAACAGAATTTAAAATTAGACTACGTTAGTCTAATTAGATTCTCTGTGAACTGCTGGATTGATTGTAGCAGCTTGGTGCATGGGTTATTTCCGGCTTAGTTACTCACACTCTCCTCTTTTCGAGTAGAATAGCAGGAGTGAGGCACTGAACAAACAAGACAAGAAACAAACAAAAAAAAAGATTTTAAATTTGAATTGCAAGCTGAATATTTCAGAGAATTAACTGAAGGTCTATTATAAGCTGAATGAAAAGGAAATATGCAGTTATGGCACAACAGTATGATTATTTCCATTCACAGTTTATCTTTCTTTCTCCAGCAAATGAGATTAAAGCTACAACAGCAGATATGAAATTTTGTTGGGAAGGTTGCTTTTCAAAAATGATTAACTCCATGGGCACAAGAGAACAAGGACTCGTGGGCATTTCATGGGAAACCAAAGCCCCGTAAGCCTCATCAACGCAGTGGTCGCTGCAGCACTGCAAGGAAGGTGGGGAGCTTCAGCCCAGCACGTTGTGAAGACCGTTGCAGCCCCGGAGACTTCGCGTTAACCAGGGTTTAGATGGGAGCAGCGGTTCGTCTCCAACACAGGTACGCGGACCTACGGAGAAAATAGTCCATAGATTATTTTCAACCATAGATTTAAGGAAGCTGTGGCTCCCAGAGGTGACTTGGAGGACCAACCCGCCTGAGGAAAAGGATTGAGTTTAAGGAACTCCACTGAAAATGTTTTTCACAAAGTGCAGTGAAAAAATTAAAACAATGCAAAACAAGCATTGCATAAAAGAAATACAGGAGTATAATAAGCAGAAAGAGAAGAACCTTAACACTGACATTTTTTAAGTTGCAAGACTGTCGGGTGGCCGACAGCTCAGACCCACAGCCTGCTGTAAGCGGCAATGTCAGGTTAAGGGTTCACCTCAGACCGGGAGTGCCAGGCCCTGGGGGGCCTCCGGGCCCTGCCAGCCCTGACCAGCCTCAGCTGGGGCCTCGCCACACCCATGGGCCCAGGGGCTCTATTTAAGCTCAGCCTAGCCCCCTCAGCCTGTACCTGGCCTGGTGGGTGCTGGTTTTCAGCTCAGCTGTGGGCTGATGTCCTGGCATGGCCTGGCCTCATGGCTCTGCCCAGCCCCAGCCCAGCGGGTTGGTGTTTTGGCCTGCTCTGCCCCAGCACCATGAGCCTGGGCCCTCTCAGTCGGACCCAGCTGCCATCTCTGGCTGGGGGCAGTGGGACAGGCCCTGCCACCCTGGGGATCCCCTCGTGCCTGGCCCTGCAGGAGCAGCCGCCATCGCTGCTCCCTGGCCTGGAGATAGGAGCTTCTCCATGCACACAGGCTTCATCCAAGGAATGCTGCTCCAAGGAAGGGTTGTGAGTTTAGTGTCATAGCAAAGCCGTGCTATGACAAACAAGTAAGCAGGTGAGTATTTAATTTGTATTGAGTGTATTTAATTTGATGCCCTGTTTCTAAACAAGCCAGGTCAAACCTTTGCCTCATGGTTGTGTTTTGTGGTACCTGAACCCTGCAGCTCCCTCCTGCTGTCAGTTCTGGCTGTGGAATAAAATACTTGAGTGTGTGGTGATCGCTCGTCTCTCTCTTAACTCCCCCCCTCCCCTTAGCTCTCTTTTGGCCTAGCTTAGGTTAAAAGCCTTGATTTGTAAAATTGGTGTGTATACTGTATTTTAAAGATGTAGATGTTTTTTTTTTCCTGCTTCCTTTTAAGTAATGGGGAGTAGTGATTCTCAAGACACTAAAGATAGACTGCTTTACCTGAAATTCTTCTGTTCCTCTTACCAAGAAACTTCTTGTTCTTCTTGTTTTTTTCCCCTAGATTAATAAGGGAAGTTTTAAATCTAACACTATAGACTCTGCAAAAAAATCTTCATCCTTGGTCATTCTTATGACCAGAAGATCCAGCTCAGGTCATTTATGGAAAACCTTGGTGAAATGACTGTCTGGTATTAGTGATCAGTAGAAAGAAGGCCTCATTGGAGCGTAACAACTGCTTCTTTAATTCACTTTCCGAAAAATATAGTGCAAAGCTCTGTGTGATCAGAAAAACATGCAATAGTCACCATCCCATTACTCAGTTTTGACCCATCTTTGTCCACTGATTCAAATGATTTATTTACAGTACAAAACTTTTAAAAATGATGTATCAGTTTTCTTGGTTACACCTAACTTCAGATTTTATGGAATAGCTGGACCAGGAGAAACCTGGAAACTACAGCTTCTGAACATGTATCAAATTCAGAAGAGCAAGATGCCTGAAATTCTCCCTTTTTTGCTCCAGGCAGATGCCAGAGTTAAGAGTCATGTAGGAGGAAGAAAAACTGTCAGAAGATACAGATATGAAGATTGCCTAGTTCCGTGAGTAAAGACATCAGTCTTGTATTCCTGAGTACAGGAAGACTCTCAGGTAACTTTCCTTTTCACAGCTAACATCTTTTCAGTAGGCACGTCCAGTGTTTTACTACTTCAGGATTTTCCTTAGGGTGTGGGGGGCTGTGTTTAGGGTGGACTTTCTCATCTCATTGTTTCTGTTTTTTTTTTTTTTTTTTTTTTTTTTTTTTTGGTCTGCCTTCCCAAATCAATATTCAGCCAAATCCCTGCAAAGAGAGTCTGAAATCTCAATCAGACTTCCTATCACTTTTTTGTGGTTGGAAACTTCTTAGGTGTCTGATATTTATCTTAAGGAGAGGGCAGGGATTAAAATCAGAAATGTTTAGCCTGCCTTACAATTATTGTCCCAGAGCTTCGCAAGTATTTAGGCATTAAATATCTAATGATTACTCAGATCCTCCACATCAGTTTGTTTCTATTAGCTATATTGCTTCAAATTAGGATAGTATAGAGACAGTGCTTAGTATCAGGTACAGTGATTATCGTGTTATCTTGCTCTAATGGAGTCCCAACCCTCACCTTCTAGTCTTGAAGCCAAAATAAACACCTGTTTTTCCTTCTTTAGGAGTACCTCTGGCACAAGTTCTTCAATTTTGCTGAGACTTCTGACAGGGGAACTAAAAGTGCTTTCTGTGACAAAGACATGCTAAGGCACCTTTACCAAGTGTACAGACAGTAGTAGGAATATCTGGATATCCATGCATGCTTGCAGTAGTGATGTCAAGGAGGAATATGAGACAAAACAGGATCTCTTCTTGCAGAGGCCACTAAGTCCTTTACAGCAGTACTTGATGTTGGCAGCTACAAGGACTGGTGAAACTCATACTGGGCTGTATACACCAGACCACAGCAGGCACCCTGAGTTCAGAATGCTTCTCAGTAGTGTAGATGCAGCCTTCTTTTCCAGTCCTACAGGTTTTGTTGTGAGCGTCAGAGTAGAAGTGATAGACTTCTAATGAATGCTTTAGGTGGGGGAATATTAGAGTTTTGGAAGGCTCTCTCAGTGTAACTGGGAGATGTGTCTAGAGGGCTATTTCTTTACCTTCTTGGAGTATGTTGTTACTTTTACAAAAATGTAAGCAAAAATAGGGTGCAGGAAGAAAGAACCAGCAGTTTTTGAAGACAAGTCTCTGCTCTTGTGAAAGAAAAGGGAGGTGATATTGAGTCAAAATGACAGAAGCAGCACACAGCTATGGTGTTCTGCATGCCAGCAAAAGAAGAATTTGGAGCAAACAAGTCAGGTATCTGAGGCACAAGATGAGAGCATACAAACCTCTAATGCTAGTGGTGCTGCCTCTATAAACCTTAGAATGATCATGCTGGCTCAGACCAAAGCTCATGTAGCTCTGTGTCATGTCCTAAGAGGACCAAAAGCTGATCTTTTAAAAAAAGACAAAAGAAACAGAGCTGCTTCAAAGGTTGCTTCTGCAGTATAGCCACCTAGGTTTCAAAAAAAATCAGTGGTTAGGTGCTGCTTAAGCTGAAGATAGTGCCACTTATTACTTCAGAAAAGGACTTTATTTTTTGCATCACAGCAACAGCAGATGAAAACCATGCTTAATCAGCTTCACTATGGAAGGAAAGCTTTATCTTAAAAAGCTGAAGAAAATCAAGTCACTAGAGATTTTATGGTTTTTTTGCAAAGCTTATTTGGACATCTGCAAGAATGTTATGCAGGCAGTAGCCTGAGATTGTCTGCAAAAAGAAAAATACCCCCTGCCCTGGTCATCTTAATTCAGTTTTTATTCTTTGAGACTTTCCCCAAATAGCTCTTCCTTAGGACATTCCTCAAACAGTTCTGAGTAACAAAAGTGACATTAAAGATTAGAGCAGTTAATACTTTAATGCGCAGCATTTAGTGATGTGTTTGGCTCTAGCAGATTAATACAACTCATGTAGTACAGGACACTTGCACTCATTTGAGCAATGTCCCAAGCCCTTTCTGTATGTTATAGAAAAACATGCTAGAGTAAGTAATTTGATCTCTTTGTAGGCCCTAATTTCCCATTTTATTTAACAAGGCTTTAAAAGTTACTCAATGTTTGTCAAACACATAAAGATTAAGTGATAAGCAGTAGTAAGGATTGCCCCTAACACCAATACATATATTGTGTAGGTAAATTCTGTGGTTTAATTATCACTTCAACAAATCTTCAAGACCTCAGATACATTCTTGCCCAGTTGTGGGCAAAAGCCCAGCCTACTCTGTTTTATTGTGAGATACTCAATTATTGGTGTAGGAAGATGCCTTTAAACAAAATCATGAACTTTCTTCCTCCCCGATTTCTCAGACAGTTGCTCGTGTATTAGACTGCACAGTGGTTGTACACCTTCCCCACTCTTCTGCAAAGGCTGGATGCTTCTGTGTGGCAGAAAAAAGACTGATTTTTTTGAAACATTTGGTGATAAGGAGGGGAAATGTTCTGTGCATCTCTTTGAAGGGATTCTTGCAGTCCCTGCTCCCTATGTTGGCTTCCAGGGCAGCTCTGAGTTGATAACCCAAAATATATTAACCTGCCTTTTCCTCAAAATCGGCCTGCCTAGAGCCTTCTCGCTTCCTCCTCAGAAAGCTCCCTCCTCACGCCGTTGCCAGCTTCCATTGGGAGCACGGGCTGCGCACGCCCAGCCTAGCGCTTCAAGAAATCCGTGCTCTTTTCCCACCCAGGACTCCCTCGCTCTAGATTTCGCCACTTCTCTCTATCTCCAACGGAACGTGGCAGTACGTGTAGCAAAACCAAACTCCCTGTAGGTAGTCATAATTAGCTTCCTGGCGATCCAGTCCTTGGAGGTGCAGCATATGGTCCAAACAAGGCCCTCTGTTAGGCTGTAGCTACTTATACGGTGCACACTGTGGCACAGCGGCTTGCTCCTCGCAGGAGCAGGCAAAAGGCTGAAGAGGAAGGGCCACCTTAACCACAAACATCAGCTGCAGAGCAGTCAAGGGACGCTCCCTGGACATGGCAGTGAGTAGGCTTACTGTTGTGGCAGACGGTCACGCAGGATGATCTGGGCTACTTAGCACAAGCCAGCAGGAAGTCTTTACTTGTATGGTAAGTGCTGGCAGGCCTCGGCTGTTAGTGTACATTTTCAGTGCTGTTTAAGCACTGTTTAAGGTTATAAAACCGTATCACTCTTGGCAGGATGTAGTCAAGACAAATAACTTCACGCAAATCTCCTTCCACATTATCAAAAATGTGAGTTGTAAATGTTTAGTGGAATCGGAGAATAGATTGCACAATGGCTATATCGTAAGTGATTGCACTGAGGTATCATTAGAAAGCTGGCAGTAAATGTACTCTTACTACAAAGCAGAGGAAAGGAATCAAGACACGCTGTATGAAAACCAGTCAACATAGCTGACCATAAGTGCTGGCACTGCACAGTGTAAATACAATTTGATTTAACTCATCAGTTTGCTCTCAGCTGTACACCGAGAGGCTATAGAAAATGGTCACGGGAGAGTCAGATGTGCAGATACCCCCCTGCCTGCCCCTGAAATGGACATAATGACCATGCTGGCATTAAGGAAAGGACAGGGACATTCTGAGGAGGTGTCTCTAGAAAAAGCCTGTCCTGTCATATGGGCACAGGTGGAGATAATCAGGAGTAAAGGTCTGGATGACTGTTACCGGAGATAGTATGGGTGCACTACTTTTCTTGTGTATTAGGGTTATTGGAAAGACTTCTTTAGGCACAATCCTTGCCTGAACTTGCCTGAATCTAGTGAGTGTGCACGGATCCCTTCTCAGTGGAATAACTTATTCTGAGTGTCAGGGAAAACTTCCCGTTAGCAGTTTCCAAACCCTCTAGATGACAGCCCCACCTTTGATTTCACTTCCAACCTCACTGTTCTATTTTCACAGCTGATACTTCTGCTAGCAGTGAAACATCATCTGTGACCCTTCCTGAGGCTTTAACTCTTAACTTGGAACAATTGTTTAGGTGGAAACTTTATTATGAAACAGAGAAAAAGATAGCTATTGTTTAATACTGCTTGCCTTAATACACCTTGTTGCTCATGTCAGATTTGTGTTGAATGATCTGCTTTGTTCTGGGATTTTGTCAAAGCAATGATAAACATACAGCTAATGCAAATGGTCATTCTGTATTGCAAAAGATAAAAAGAGATTATTTTTCTCAGCTGTCTTCAAACACTCTTGTATTACAAAGACTGGAGAATAGAAATAGGTGTGTCCAAAGGCTTTTGTCTTTTTACCATTAATACGTCTCTGAAACGTTCCCAGTGAATAAATGCAAACACTATATGACCTGCAGTAGAACCCTCCTACAGTACCTTCTCTCTCGCTATACCTCTGTTTTTCAAGACTTGACAAAGCTGTGGGTGATGTGATCTGGTATTGGTGGTTGTCCCACTTTGAGTGGGGGATTGGACCAGGTGACTTCCAGAGGACCCTTCTGACCAACTCTTAATTTTTTCTTTTTTTTTTTTTGTTTCTGATTATATAGTCTTTGACTGATTACCTATCAGCACAATGGCAGCATTTGAGCAGAGAATGCAATATTCCAAGTAAAGCATACAGACTATTAGGAAACTTTGGCCTCTGTTTAGATAAAAAAATGTGGATACAGTTGAGGCAATGAGGAAGCGCTTTTTTTTTTTTTAAAAAAAAAAAAAGACTCAATTTTGTGGGTAGATAAAGAACTATGGTCTGAAGGCTGGGATCCAAGCACTGTTCACCTCTGCTATATTCATGCTAAATAAGTAAAATGAGCGAATAAAAGATTACACTAACTTCTGACAACCACATTCTTGATTACTACATTTCTGTCACAGCTAGTAGAGCACTGTCAGAAGCTTTCTAAAATTATTATACTGACTGGTGCCAGCACTATTTTAATTATTGCAGTTGAGCCACAGCTGATTGAACTTTAAGAATTGAACTGTGTCTATACCTTTCTGTAACAACTCTCCTCCCTTTGCACTGGAGGTCAGGAAATTTCAGAGTGGTCTGATTTCTTAGCAACAAGAGAAACCAAATTATTCATTACTGTAACTTCACTACAGTGAACTCAGACTGAGTTTTCTATGGAGTCTGAAGGGGCGGATGTAAGGCGGTTACAGAATATTTATCCCTTTTTCTGTGGCATTCATATCTTGCATGTCCCAAATCTTCTGCCCAGTTGATAAATGCATCTTCTTCACCTATTGCATAATATACACTTGATGGTATATTCACATCCATAGAGGTATGTGACAAGATAATCATCTTAGCGTGCTGACAGGTGATCTTTGACATAATTATGACCCCTGACTTGATTGAGAAATGCTCATAAAGCTAGAAGGAAGTAAAACTTTCTTTTTCTGAAAGCTTAATGTGTGCGCTTCAGGCTTTTGGAAGCGCTCTTCTAGCAGTTGTTTGCATCAAGGATGAAAGTCATTGTTCCTGTCTGTCCCTGGCTGCTAATGCACATGTTGTGTGGTATTCACAGTCAAACATGAAAAAGCAGCAACCCTGGCTTATGTGTAGGCGTGCGTAGGCTTCCTACAGCAGAACAGAATTTCAGTCCCCGTTGTAGGTTACCAGGGCAGAACAAATCTCCTTTGTGTGGGGAAGTAACAATGGTTCTCCAGAGGCAGTTCTGCTGCTATACTGCAGCTTACATGGCTGCGTAGGCTGGGGCTGAAAACATCATGCTCTGCAAAAAGAGCCCTCTTTCTCCCTTAGGAAAGTGAAAACCAGAGCTGGCCCTCTGATGTGGAGGGTTGGGTCTAGTTAACTTTGGTCCTAGTGGACGGCAAGTATTGAGAACCAAGAAAACTTTTCTTTGCAAAAGTACCTTTTACGTATTTCATGACTGTTACCTTTCATCTCAGTCTTCTCTTCTTTAAGCTAATAACCTCAGCTTTTACATTTCTTTATCAAAGGTCTTTGGATGTCTAATCATTTCCACCTCTCTCCTGAGTCTTCTTTGGTTTGATGGTGTCTTTCCTGAATTGCTGTGTCCAAAATTGAACAAAACATATAATAATCTCGGCAAATCCTGTCTGTATTTTTGTTTGGAAAACAGCTTAAGATTCTTTTTCTTAGAACTTTTCTCAATTTTCAGCTACAACAAGGATAAACAGCTTGTTGCCCCAAACATCACTGTCCAGGAGTATGATATCAGGTTCTCATTATTATAATGCAAACTCTTCAGTGTATAGCCTAATAATTTAACACTAGAATCTCCTCTCAGTCCTGGTTTGTTCATGACACAGTTGCCAAATGTAAAACTATTCTGCAACTGATTGTGGCTCTCTTGGCCCATCTAGACTGAGGAAATTGGGTCTAGAAAAAAGCACAACTATAACATCCAGCAAATACACTGAGATGCAGTGATTATTAAATAAGGTTAATTTTGTAATTAGTGGGAACTGCGTGGAGTATGATGTTTTCGAGAAGTGACCATTATTTCAATAGCCCTTTCCTGTCTCCTTCCTTTTCCTATGCATAATGACACACGATGATACAGATGATCATCCATATTATTCATTTATTTGAACAACAGAGAGAACTTTTCTGCTAATATTGATACACTTAACTGCTGCTTGTTCACATGCCTTGATACACATGAGCTTAAGCATATTTGCTGTTCTTTATTACATTTTCTTTCCTTGTGTGAAGGTTGTTCCTATTATAGTGTTACAGCTAAGATTTTACATGACTAGAAGTCATATATTATGTATGCTAATGAAGATTTCAGTTAGCATGCCATGTCTTTAAATGTCCTTTTTCATAAAACTTCGTCATTACACTTAGGTGTTGCATGTCAACCAAACCATACTGTAATAGCTTTTTTGTGACAGCTAATAAATTGCCCTTTTGCAACCTCAGATTTACATTTGAGAAAGTGTCCCAGGGTTCCCCAATGTCAAAGGTGCCATTGCAGAGCAAGAAGCGGCCATACTATTCCAGAGAAAGTATCATAAAATTTCTAGGTATTAGACTCGGTGTACAAAATATTTCCAGAATGATGGCCCACAGAGTGAACTTATCCAGAAAAAAATCATTGAGGAAAAAACTGCTTCTTAGACTTACCAACTCTGAAATTTAATCAAACTTTATGGCTTTATCATCGTTTTAGTAGAAATGTCCAACTATTGCTGAACAATGTGGACAGTTTAGCAGAACAGTGACTTCTCCTGGGCACGCAGTCTGGCACTTGTAATCAAGGGAAACTGAGTAGAGCTCCATGTGGATGTGAATGTCTTTCAGGTACACCAGAAAGATCTGTGGAAGGAACAAGAAACTATTTGTGCCAGAGATGACCAACCCCATATGGGAATAATAGACCATTGTGTGTTCTGTCACCACTTCAATGAATAATCCTGAGAAACATGATAAAGGAATCCACAGAGTGAAATACATGAATGTAAAACATGTCTCACTTTTCAACTAAGCCACTGAAAATATTACATTTTGAACAAAGGCAAAGTATTAAATTATTGCAAGACCACTCTGACAAACTTCAAAGGGTTTCTGCATACATTGGTGGATGCTGGTGGAATTTAATAAGTAATCTGTGTGCTCCGACCTAAATCAGGAGTCAGCAGTCAGAAGACTGTTGCCTATGAAAATAATACACGTGCTCATTAATTGCCAGAGTGCTATTTGAACTGAGAGCCTGTAGAGAAACACTTCTGTATTGTGTTGCTAGTTCCCCGAGATAATTGTATCTTGGATTTCTTATGTTTTATTTAGCTTATTTTTTCAACTTAAAATTACTGATTACTAAATCTCAGAATTTAGACAGTAGAATAAAGACAGTAAAAATGTCTTGAAATTTCTCTGTAGAAAGTCTTTCTTTAATCAATAGGATGTTCCTTGTGCCATGTCCCCATGAAAAGAGTAAACAAATAAAGCAAATAAAGAATAGGTACAATTTTTCATTTAGAAATGTCAAAGTATAACGGAACTGTGCAAAAAAGAGTTGGAGTACACATAAATACGTATATATAATTAAAAACTAACAGAAAAGGTACAGGAACAAATTTATTTCTCCGTAACTGTAAGTTCACATGAAAAATTCTTAATCCTTAAAACAACATTAGAATACAAAACAAAGCTTTTATTGAATGACCCCATGTGGAGGCTTACAGTTCTTTATAGAAAAATGAGTAAAACACAGATTTGATCAAGTTTGCTTAGCCTGTAAGGATTTAATCAAGAACTTCTTAAAAATTCTTGGTCTTTTCTCTGAAACAACCCCTAGCATAAGAGTAAGCTTATTTGATACTTCCTGCTATAAGTTTGGCACTATTTCTTGCTCTACCTGTTTGTTTGCTACCCTAAAATGTATGACTTTTCAGGAATGAGGTTTTAGATACATACTTAAACCCAGAAACATTCCTCTGACACAATGGCATTAAGAATATCCTAGAGGAACCTTAAATATAATAGGTTGTTATTTGACTAGACAGAGTTTATCAGATGGATGTTGGAAAGTATATATTAAGAAGCATAAGTAAAGCACAGGCATAGCTGCGTGATGATCATGATATAAATCTGCGTGATGCAGATCATGATATAAATACCCAGAAAGGCAGAAACAAAATTTAGATGTGAATTTCTGAAGCTCGGGAGAAGTTTATGTTCAGGGTGTAATTTTAGTAAGTCTGCTATATCCAGGCTTGAACAAGATGCTTATACATCTACATGCCAATTAATAAATACAGTTTATGTATAGGTAAGCAAGCAAACATTTCACAAATGTTCTTTAGAAAATCTGTGACGTTCAGCTGTGTCCCTTGATTGCTGATGCTGTTTTGGTCTCTGTCGGCACACAGCAGATGAGTAAATAGGCCACAGAGATTGCAAATGCCCCATATCCAGAGGGTTAATTCTTCCAGAGAAAGAAAACACTAGTTATGAGAGTTTTACCTATACCTGCCAAGGCTGCTTTGGTGCCATTCATCTGTTAGTACTTGAAGATATGAAACGCTCTAAGATCCTCAGACCTACCCTGTTCTGCCTCTCTCTTGGGGCTGTAAAGAAAAATGTCTTTTGTTCCTTTTTGGTAACATATTCATATACTTTAGCTTCTATTAAAGAAGACTCAATTCAAATTCCATGTAAGGAGAAATATCCCTAATTGGTCAAGTGCATATGCCAATTCCTTTAGTATGTGTACACAGGGAATGGCAGAACGTTGGATATAGGGATATTACCCCTAAGAGAATTCATCACTGAGTTAACCAACACGCCAAATTGTTTTGAAGATCAATAATGCAGAAAATCAGAAATGGAAGCCTCTATGATTATACTACATAGTTCAAATGAGAAGAAAGAATGTATTATTTTTTCTTTTCAAGCCAGCCAAAACACTTCAAGTGTTTGAGTGCGAGTCTGTGGAATGCAGGCATTTTGCCCACGTTGAAAATAAAGTTATAGTGAATTTTCTTTGAACAGCTGTAGTACTGTCAAGGCTTTGGGAGAACCATTTGACTTTTTTTTGATGAATGGAAACTGCTCACTTTGATCAAATAAGCCTTTGAAAAACTGCAGCTTGCTTATTAGCGTGATTGTTAGATACCCAGACCCTAGCATACAACTTCTTTCAGTGCCTGTGGGGAATGGGCCGTGCCCAATGCACTGCAGCTCTGGACTGCTTCAGAACACACATTTTACAGGACTATCAGTTACTCTTCTAGCAGATATTGTACCCGTATTAAAGAAGGACCAGGAGCGGCAGTAAAACTGATCCAGGCAACAATAGGGCCATTAGTCTGACTCAACAGTGTGCAAAGCTTTAGAACAGATTTTAAATGAAAGAAGTAATTAAGGCAGGACAATAAAATGGAACATACATTTTTCCAAAGGTAGATCATGCTGTACTGATCTGATATCTTTGATAAAAGAAATGATCTAGTTAAGAGAAATGCTGTTGATTTAATTTGCCTGGACTTCAGGAGAACTTTTAATGTAGTATCACTTTGAAAATCTTGCAGCTGAGAGAGCTGCACTTCCGATGAACACAGTAAAGACGTGCAGGGTCTTCAGAGCAAAGACAGGCAATTGATGCGTGGTGTGAAAATGTAGGATGGAAAGGAGATGTAGAGAGTGGATGGGACGTGACAGACCATTGAATTAGTGGTTACAGCAGGGTTACGCTGCGTTTATTAAGGCCTGAGAAGAGGCAGTGCTAATAACTGATGTGTGAAGGGCAACAAACTAATTATGAGGGTTGTTTTTTTTTTTTTTTGAGCCATATTAACCAAGGGACTGTGGAGGTTTCTCTGCATATTCTCTTTTCTTTTTTATGTTCTTTACTGAATATTGCTTTTTCATATGTAGCAAGTGTATGTTACTTTCTCCCCCGTCAGGAGAGAAAATGTATCTCTTCCAAACCCACATCAGAGCATCAGCAGGTTTGTTGTTGGGTTTTTTTTTTTTTTTTTTAAGACCATTGAAAGAATTCGTTTATAAAATACCCAAACCAAACTTTGTTTTGCACTGGTTATTTAAATAATCAAATTTAAATAGCTTTGAATTATGGAAAAGCTGGGTGGCGAATCAACCATCCAGAGATTAACAGAGTTTATGTAGAAAATGCAGCCCAATCGCTAATCCTGCTATCTGCTTCCAGAGGTCTTGCTGGCCTTTTATTAGGCAACCCTGTTACTTCAGCTATTTGCCTCGGCACTCAAACATATCAGTAACACATACGGGTATTATTGTAATTTTATTTTTTTACATGGAAAATCTTATTCCCAGATCAAGTGCTGAAGATCACCCTCTTTGACTGTGACCAAGATTTCTGCCTGCCAAATGTTTGTTTGAGACAAACCTGCACTTACAAATTTATCTCCAGGAGATTTAAATATGTATCACCCATTTTCATTAGTTTACTTGGGACAAATAATACACCGGTTTGTGTGTAACTGATACTATTATGCTTCTGAAGATATATACATTAATGTTTATCCATGTATGGAGGTAAAGGGTGCCATATACAGATACTCCTACATTTAAAGTTGTACAACTTTTTTTCCATTGTAAGAATTTTACTTATAATCTTTCCCAAATTTAGTTGTTCAGATTGAAAATGTACAAGTTTGATTTTTACTTGTTACTTTTTGCAATTAAAACTAGAATTTATTTTGATATTTCCAAAGCAAGATCAGTGTATTAAGTTGCAGGTCACTGTTTTAGAAGATAAAGGGTAAAAGAGAGTAATAACTAATGCTTGCTAGAAGCCATCATATGACAAGAGAGCGTGAAGCCAGCCCTTTAGGCTCCTGTGTGTTACATTTTGGGAAAATACTGCATCTCAGACACTGACTTAATGAAGCTGAATGTTTTCTCTGAGTTACTGATATGTGCTCTTTCCTGGCACCAGCTCCAGTTCTTCTGTTTGTACTTTACGGATGATATTGAAGATTGGGAAGGGTCATAAGAATAACCAAAATACCTGAAATGTGTTTATGATGAGTCCATTTCAAAGTCAGCAGCTGCTCCTGGCTTGTTTTTATTCCTATCTTTGTCCCACTTTGCAGGCAAAAGCTTGATGGCAGAAGCCGGTTCAGTCTGGCTGGAGAAATGTTGAGGAAGATTCTGGGGCTGGTGACTGAGTTTAGGCAAATTCAGGCTTGGAAAAAGGTGAAAATTTTTATTAGGAAAGACATGAGCGGTGATGAGTTAAGATAGAAGAACCGAGGATGGATTCCATATCATTAAAAATATTTTAATCAAGGTTGGGTGCTTTTTTGAAAAGAAGCTCTCATACATCTGTGATGTGAACCAGAAAGATATCAATGTTCTTCCAAGAATGGGAACAGAACTTCTTTATATCTCTCTAAATAAGTCAAGGCTTTTAAGTCGTGGAAATTTTCAACTAAATCCTTCAAGAATAGTATGTATGGCAAGCAGGTCTTTTCAGCTTCGCAGGAGCTGTGGGATGCTGTAATACAGGGCATCACAATTGAAAATATGGGTGCTTTTTTCCTTTGCTATGCCTTCTCCTTTCCCACCACAGGTGGAAATGGAAGTGAATAAAAAGAAGCTGTAGCAGAGAGAGCAGCTAAGTTTTTTAAAAGACTGAGATTAATAGATTCTCTTCAGTTTGCACCATATTATTCTGTAATAATATCAGCATTTGCCGATCTCTCTCACATCTGCAAATATAAGCATGTTAAAACACCTTTTTGTGATCTGCTTATGCCCTTTCTGTACCATAAATATATTTCCCCATGCTTTTAATAAAAACATGAGAGTAAGATAAAAGAAGATAAAACCCCTTATTTCTCTAATACCAAAGCCACTTATCCTGATATATTGGAGGCTTCTGCCTACCTCCCTAATAATGAGCACACTCCATCAGGGTCAGTTTGTTTTATCAGCAGCACTCCTTTGTAATTCAGGCCTCCTTGGTGGGGATTATCTTTCTGTTATACAGGCAGGTAAGAACAACGATCTTCTGACTCTTCTTTAGGTATTGCTGTCTTAAAAACAGTCATAACTGATGGTTGTTGCCTGTAGGTAATACTTTTGTCACAGTTGTTGTTGTTGGTTATTTAACTGATAGATACAGGGTAACTGTATCTGTAACTGAGGTTTTAGTTGGTAAGGTGGTGCTCTGCCTAACAGGGTAAAGTACAAAAATTATCTGCAAATTATTCAATGTTAAAAGCTTATTAAATTGTGATTGGCCAAGATAGTCAATAACCGCCCATCATCCATCAGAGGATAAGTCACAGATGGCAAACAAATGTATTGGGGAGCAACTTCCAGTGAACTCCTGTGGCTTTTTTTCCTTTTTGTTTAAATGGACTGTAGTTAAGAGTCCTATTCCTGCAGAAAGCATAAAATCAGCAACTTTATAAAGAAAACCATTTGCACTTTTGCATTTTTTCATAGAAACCATACCACTTTTAGGCTTTACAGGAATTGAACATATCAGGCTTGTGCCTGACTTGGTTCTTAGGGTCTTGCCCTTCTCTTTGGATAGGTGAGTACCAGTGATATACATCTTTGGGCTGTCAGTGTGGTCTAGTGATGCGGTCTGGTTTTCATCTCCCAAACTAAAGTCCTAACTCTATTGCAGACTGCAGAGTCTCAGTTTTGAGGTACGAATGAGGGTGTGAAATGAACTAAAAGACAAGCCAAGGCAGAGCTGCTGATGCAGAACTACAGGGAGCTACTGTGTCCCAAATCAGACCTAAAGCTTTCATGAGCTTAACTTGCTGTTAATGTCAGTGGGCAATGAATGAGTCGGGCTCAGAAAGTCCAGCTTACCTCATACAATCCCCTTCCTGCTCACGACAAAGGAGCAGTCACAGGACACAGGGTACTATGTGTAGGATTGGCCCATTTTCTATTTACATATTTGTTAGAGTTGAACAACTTTTTTCATAATATCGTCAGTGAGCTGCAAGAGAGTTAAGGACAGATACTGGAAAAAGATTTCCAAATGCATAGTATTAAGGTATTGAATTCCTTTTTCTGCCTTCGTAGGTCCCTCTCTCCTTCTATAAATGTGAATCTCAGGGTGAATCCAACACACACACCCCTTTGAGTACTTCAAATATGTACTTTTGTTCATCACCAAACAGCTCTTGGCACCCAGACAAGCTAGAAGTGATTGCATACCACTCCAGAATAGGTAGAAATCAATGTATTTGACATCAGTGTCTGAAACACCTCAAACAGACTTCTGTGAGCTTTGAATCAGACCCTTTTTGAAGTAGAAATTGACAGGTTGCATAGTGCAGGGATGAAGGAAAATGTTTAAAATCAAAGATGATGTTAAAAGTGAAGGTAAAGGTCACTCAACCCAAATATTTTCTTCCATTTTTTCCTAGAGTCTAATATTGCTAAGAAAAAATTCACTCTCTTGCCGAAGAAAGACCACAATGGGTCGTGCTGTACGTATAGTATTCAAGGATACACCTTCTTTTTATTTGAGCTAAGGCATTAAGTAAACAGAAAGCAATCCGGAGCCAGAGTTGTGCAAAGCTGTGTGCAGACAGTGAGCTCCAGAGGCACAAAATGTTGTAAAGGTACTTCCTCTTTTTTTTTCTGTTTCTCTTAGAATATTAGTGTTAGATTTTTTTTTTGTTCTTCTAGGTGTTTTGCTAGTAAATCAAAGCATTTGTATTCTCTATTTGTGTTTTAAAAGATGCTGAGTTCTGACATTAGGTTTAGTGATGTCAAAGGCAGTTGGCTTTTCAATTGATCTCTTCAGATGCAGAAATAATTTTGCAGTTGCTAATGCTTTGATTTGGTTGTTGGTTTTTGGGTTTTTTGTTGGGTTTTTTTTGTTGTTGTTTGTTTTTTTTTTTACGTTGCCTTAATTGCAGTGAAAAGAAAATCATAAATATCCAAAATTTTAGCTAGATATCCAGTGACTAATTCCTATTACCTGAGAAATATTGTGTGTAATTATCAGTGTAAAGGAGATGCATGAATCAGATAAAATGCTAAATATTTTGTAGCCAATAGATTTAAAGTAGTAGTATGAAGAAGAAACGTTAATGTTATTTATAGACTATTTTAAACTTCATGGGATATTACATTCTATGTTTTCTGTATTTTTTTTTTCTCTCTGCTTTGATTAAAAGCCAGGACACAATCTTATTTAGCATCTTCAGTTTCTTCTTCGATATCTAAAACTTTCAGCTGCAAAACCCTAGAAAATCCTCTTAAGACACAAGAATTTTTGCCGTTTCAAAGTTCTAAAACTTTTTTAGCTACCAATGTGATGTCGTAAACGTATTTTTCTACTAGTGCAAGGACTCTTATTCATGAAAACATGCAGAGAATGCAAAAGTGCACACAAGTTTCTTCTCTTACTGTCATTTCATTATTGAGATTATTTCCAGAATACTCTTTCCTTTTGCATTCTTACGTGTCAAAACCTGAAGCTGCTTTGGTAATCTTTCAACAATAAAAGTTCTGAACTTTTGAGCACTTTTACCTGTAGGATGAGTTCTACTACACTATTTTGGAAGGAATAAGCTGCCTTTTAATCTTTTTTAAATTTTAGCCTTTTAAAAGATACTAATAGTTCTAAATTTGAAAAAAAGAAAATTGAAATGAAGGACCACCTTGGGTTTTTTCCCCTCAGGCTTCACATATACTAGGAGTGTTTAACTACTTAGAAATTCTTGTCAACTGTATTGGCAGATTTTCTGAGTAAGCACATAAATGTAAAACAGAGGAATGCTTTATACATTTAATCATCCCTGTGATCTGTGGATGAAGAAAGAGATACCTCTAAAAGTGCCATTTAATTGTGACTGTACAAAGTGCTTCTGCCATCTTCCTCTCTCATTCATATAGACGTTCCTTATTCTGCTATGGTGAGTGAGCCCCGGGTCATAGCCGGCATATGTATGGTTAGTCACATTTGTACAACCCGTATTATGGTTATACAACATGATACCATGTTCTGTTTCTTAAATAACTGTAAAAAGGGCCATTAAAAGCCATATTTTCTTTGTATTACCATATTCAGGCTGAAGTAGGATCTGTGAAGAGTCAGTAATTTATAAAGCAGTGCTCTTTCCAGAGGGTATCATTGCAGGGCTTCATGCAGATATACTTTCCCAAGGCTGTTGCTTCTTTTCTTTTTGGAGGAGTAGAAGTTGTGGGAAATCTGTGGTTTGTCTTAATTATTACTTAGTTTTAGATACTGTTTCTACTAACTAAAATGGTTTAAATTAAAATCTCTCATCTTTGCAGCCTTATAAGAATACTGATATTATAAAACAATTCCACAGCGTCACAAAAATCTATCTCACATCTGAAAATATCATTGGCATCTTTTATCCTCAAAGGACCAGGATTTTTCCCGCATGAAAAGTTCCAGTATTTGGACCTTGGGACTTTTAAGTTTATCAAACATTTTATTACTTCCACTTAGTTTCACTAGAAGATGGGCTCCTGAGCACAGCTGTTGATATTTACCATTGGGGCTCAGTCACTGGTATTGCATGGTGAGTTTAGATGGATTTGGTTATAGCTGAAAGGTCTATGCTCAGGCAGGAAGACAGACAGATTGCCTTTAGCTGTAAGGCTAGTCCCTGTTTTTATGAAGTTTTTAAACTCTGATAGAATAAATTAATGCTTTAGTTTATTTGTTGCTTTGAACAACTTTCTTCTCAGCCTTATTCGAGGTGAAATACCTAGTCCTCACCAAAACTTTTCTTCAGCGAAGTCTGAAAAGTTTACCCAGAGAAAAATCGTAAGATAGTGAATTTGTGAAAACAGTATTTCTGTTGTATGACTCCTGTAGTATTCTATATTAGGTAAGCATGAATTTCATGCTAGGTTGTATATTACTCTGAGTTTAAAAAGTATGTCACATAAGTGAATTGCAGAGGCAATACAGGTAAAGTGTCCTAGGAACTCATGTAATGCACTAGTACAACAAACACCCCTCTGTGAGATTTTCTTTCAGCTGGTCATCCATGTGATACAGTTCTTTTGACAAGAATGTCTATACATTGACAGAATTGGATCTTTGGTGGAAGGCAGGCAAAAGGAATTTAATCTTTTCTGCCCAGTGAGGATACTTTATTAAATTCATATGATCTTGAAGTTTGATTAATACAAAGAACAAGCACATGAAAAAATTTTGAGATGAAGCAATCTGATTCTGCAGCCATCTAACAAATTATGTCTCCATCTATTCTGCCTACATCTCACTTCACTCAGTTTAGTGCTCTTCCATCTCTCGTCATAATAAGTGCTCCCTGGGGCAAATGAGCTCCATGTCTTATTAGCGGTTTGTGGAGTAGCTCACCAGAAGGGCAGGCTTCAGCAGATAAGACTACTTCTCTAGCAGACTCCATTAGGAATCCCCAGGAAAGAGACAGACACATTTCTGACATATGGAAAAGCAGTGCACAACCATCAAATTTCAGATACACTAGTCTCCGGAAGTTAGCAGTCCTTTTGCCACAACTCTTCACATTTCTTACGAGAGCTAAAAGGATGTACAGTAGAAAAAAAAGTGGTATCATGCCAATCTGGGCAGTAGTAAGCCCTGTAGTCGCTTCACTGCTTCCGAGTCACTATATTGAAACAACAATCTGGCTTTGTGTAATTTAGCATGAAAACTTTGATAAATGTAGCTTCTCTAAAGAGGTAAGGTGGGGCTTTTAAATTATACAACAGGATGAACCTCAGACTTACAGAAAAGGAGACTGGAAAAGACCTCACCTTGTGCATTCTGAAGCTCCAAAAGAGAATCGACTGTACCTCGGGAATGAAAAAGTATTTTGTCATCTTTATTGTTAGTAAGATTTTCTTAATATATAACATAAACTTCAGTGTCATAGTTTAAACCTGTCACTTCATATTCACTGCAGATAAAAAAATGTAATCCCTCCTTACCTTTTTACAGGTAACTTACGTAGATGATAATTTTCATGTGTTCAATTAGCCTTCTCTTCTTTAGACTAAGCAATCCCAATTCTTTCAATCTTTCTTTCTTGTTTTTTTCCCCAGACAACTGACCATTTTCTCTGCTCTTCTCTGAACTGTCTCCAGGTCTACCTTCTCTCTGAATGGTTTTGCTTGAACAGGACACAGTGCCACTGGTTGCTGTGCTAGCCAGAAAGATAATAGGAGGTATTCCTTAATGTGTCATACAAGCAAAACAGTTTATCTTTCTAATATGCAGTTTGCATTCCTGTACACATGTGGTGTAACACTACTTATTCATGCATAGCTTGTGACTGACTGCCATCCCTCTTATCCCTTTTTGGCAGAATGGCTGCTTAATTGGTCATTGCCAATCCTGCATCTTTACAAACTATTAGTCCCCCTCAGAACTTCACACTTGTAAACACAAGTGCATTGCAATGTGTTTTCTCCTGCAGATAATTTCTCTTATTTGTCAAGAGCATTCTGAATTTAACGTATCATGCAATGTGTTTGCTGTTCATCTGGGCTTATTGTTATCTACAAGGTTGAAGGACTGTTCCTTTATCCAAGTCATTAGTGACTTGGGCCATTACCTGACCCAGAACAGACCCAGCTAGAATCTCACTGATGACATTTTTTGAGTTTGATAACGAATGATTAAAAACTAATCTTAAAGTCTATGGTTTTTTTTTTTCCCCAGGTCGTTTTGCACTCTCCCGGAAGTAGTTTCACTTTAATTTACTTTTGAAAATGTTACGAGTTAATGTCAATAACATTATTAAAATTAAAACATATTACATGACCTGCTGCTTCTCTATTTATGAGACTTGTTGCCCTCTTACAGAAATTATATTGCTTTGTATTTTTGGCTTGTTGACTATTAGCTTTTTTAACTATCTCTAACCTTTTATGAATAAATTCTTTTTTCATTTATTCTAGTATTTTCCAGAATTGGTCTCTTCCTCATTACTTGGCTTTTTAAAGATGAGCACTGTGCTCACCTCTTCACACATTTCTCACACAACTTCTAAGAGTTTTCAGAGAAAACTAACAGCTCTGAGCTTGCTTCACTCTGTTCTCAAGGTATCTTCATGTTCACTTCCTCAGGCCCAGATATCACTATGGATAGGACTCATTTCACCTAACTATAAAATAGCCATCTATATCTGTGCAGGGGTGTAGGTTCCTGTCGCAGTCAAGGGAGACTTAGTATAGTCAATGACCAACAGAGAGCTTTTCTGGAGACATGCTATAGAGGCATACTTGAGGATGAGGTGAACTACAGTATTTCCAAATTATTCTCAGACCTGTTCTTTTCCTATTTTAGATGGATTCTTTCTTACTGAGTTAGTTATTAGTCATGTAATTACAGATCACACTTTTATGAAGAGTGATGGAAAATGTACTTCAGCCTTCTGCAAGTGAGCTATCACTAGGTTTTTCTTTTCCTTACATATTTGTTTTCTTGCTATCCCTTATGTCCATTGCTTTTTGCAGTTAAATTTGTGCTTTATCCTTTCTGACTTTGTTGTGGCATCTTGTGCTATTCTTTCATACTTGCCCTTAGGAGTTTGACCTGGTTTCCACTTTCTGTACATTTCCTTCTTGTGTTTCAGGTCATTGAAGACAGTGTTGCTTAGCCAAGTTGATCTCTGACCATACTTCCTATCCTCCTACTGTGTGGGATTGTTTGTGCTTGTACCCTAAACATCATTTCTTTAAGGAACTGCCAACTCTACTGAATTCCTTCTGCTTTAGCGATGTTTCCCATGAGAACTTACCTTCCAGTTCCCAGGGTTTATGGAGTCTTCTTGTGTAGAGTCCATTGGGTTTGAATTGCTCTTTCCTCTTGTTCCTCATCTGAAAATAATATACACGATCACATCACAGTTGCTTTCAACCAAATTACCTTTACCCTCATATTCCCAACCATCCTCCTTCTTGGTTGCTTAGCAGGCAGCCTCTTGGCAGGCTGCTGTCGAAGCACTTGGCAGGCTCTGACAGCTGCTGTAGACCATACGCAGGGAGTGGTTAAATGCTGCTCATTATACCCAGAGACAGACATAGCACACCGCTTTCTAATGTGCAACTGGAGATGCTCACCTAAACATTCACAGGGGAACACTTGCATCTTTTAGCTGGGCATTTAATCAATACAAAGACACATACTACGTGTACAGAGTGTTTCAGATGCTCTCCTGGGAAAGCATCTGTGTGGATGCAGAAACACTGCCCAAGCCTTGAAGTCCAGGTAAGGAGAAGACAAAAACCTCTCCCCTGTTTCCTTTGCAGACCTAAGCATAAAATTAATATAATGTGTCTCTTTGGACTGATCTTTCTTTGTCTGAATCTTTATTTTCTATTTACCATCACTCAGAGGAATGGGAAATCTCCACTGAGGTTGTCTGGTGAGTAAAATTGGATTGTTAGTAGCTTTTCACGTTACCGTGATTTTCACAGTGTAGTCAAATCTCCACAAAGAGAGATTTCTTTGTCACAGAGTTGTTTGGTTTTTTTTCTTTTGCATTTATATATTTAGAAATTGCCATTGAATCTCTCAAGAAATAAACTGAGACATTATTTAGCTTTTGAAATCACACCATGATGAAGTGAATCTACAGAGGATTTTTTTGGCAGTCTATTTTTTGTTGCTGTAGCTCTCCTCAGTTAAAAACAGGGGAGTTTAACATACAGTTAAAAGTTGATGCTACAAGAATTCTGGTGCCTGAAATGAAGAGACAGAGGCTTTCATTCATTTTCTGGCTTTGCTAAGGGTAATATGCATCTTGACTCTTCTCATTTCAATACAGTTTGCAGCTGCATAGGATTTTGTCAAATTTCAAGTGTTTAAGCAGAAAATTTCCATGCTAGATATCTGCCTCAGGATAATTTTTTAAAGCCTTTGAGCAAAAATAGTTTATAGCTTTTTATACAGGGTGTTTTGGAAAGTGTGCTCTTTTTTCTTATGTTAAATGGTTTCCACCACCTTTCCTCCAAGAAGTTCAGGTACTTTGCAGGCTTTGGAAAAAGCATTTGAAAAATGAGGTTAAGGGGATTCCTCGTGTATATTCTCAGTGAAACCTCTGCTGGACTGAGGTGGCACAGGGGAGTAAATCACCTGTTCTAAATAACGAGGCAAGCATGAGCAAGATTTTTTGGGGAGAAGTGTTGAGGATCACTGGCAAAATAGATTCAAAGAATGAAATCGGCAGGAAGAAACTGTGCCTTGATGAGTAGTGTGCAAATTGATGTGGGAGGGAAAGGAAAGGAAAATGTGTCAGTATGGTTTGGGAGATACTAAAATAGCTAGAGGAGCTGAAGTGCAGAGCCTGGGACTAGCTGAGTACAGAGCTGAGAGCGAGAAGCAGTGGGGCTGCGTGGGAGGCTTGGAAGAAGAAGGAGAGACAGATCTGATGAGCTGGGCTCGGAAGTGTGGTTGGTGCGGGGGGCTGTGAGGCTGACTGAGGAGACTAAGGGAGGAGTCTGGCAGTGGGAGCCAGCAAAGAGCTGGCTCGTGCATGGGGAAGACTGAACAGCAGAATCGGGGTGAGATCTGATGGGCATTTGGGAAGCTGGAAGACAGGATTTGCTGGGCAAGCTGTCTGAGAACAATACGAGGATGGCTTTTGGAGGTGAGGTGAGGATTTGCTGGAGACTGGATGAAGATTTTGCCTGAGGAGTAGAAGCAGGGACTGGGGAAGAAGGGGTCACACCTGGGGTGGGGGCCAAGGGAAAAGCACTGGTGCCCATGCAAATTTATGTGCAGCAGGAGGGGAACTTAGTGTTGGAGAGCTGCTGGGGAGTGGGGTGCAAGGAAGGGGAACTGGGAGTAGCGGGAGAGGAAGGTTCTGAGCAGGCCATGCTGATGGTGGGAGCAGGGGAAGGAGGGATAAGCTGTGCTAGGGACCGTTCTCTTCCAGTGCCAGGAATGGCATCCCGCATGCCTGAGTCTCACCATTTTGTTGCTGTCAGCAGGTAAGTCTGACGAGCTTGGGTCTCGTCATTGTTGATGCTGGGTTTGTTCAGAAGATAACAACCCGCTGCCACTATTGGTTATTCCATTAGAGTGTGTATCATAAGGTCGGTCAAGGGAGCTAAATGATTCACCGCTGAAAATGATTTTTGTGCATGTTGTTATGATGCCACATGAATACATTTTTCGGTAGTTTTTCAACACTTTGTTTTTAAAGAAACAAGATATTCCGTACAACTCAGCACACTCAGTTCACAGGATGGATGTGCTCTTCAGATGCTCTATGGCTGTGCAGTAGGATCTCCACTATCCACAACAGATGAGGGAAGGTGTGCAGTGAATCAGGCGAGAGGTTTTAGGATGAGAGTTTGGGTTCTTTTTCTGCCAAAATATTCCCACATGGTGTGGGGTGTCCACCTTTTCAGAGACTCTCATTGACTGTCCATTCTCCATTTTCTGGGTACTGAGCAGGCTCTGGAAACCAGATTTGCAGATCTTTTCAGTATTCGTATCTGTAACTGAATCAGCAAGTCTATTTTGAACTTAGAGTGTACTGTAACGTTAAATACTCTGAAATGTCAGCTCTTTAGTTTCAAGACTGTGCTGCCAAAAGCCAGCAGATACTTCATCTTATACTCCCTATGATTTAGCTCATGCACCACTTTAATTCTACTGTTTCCTAACTTCTTCATATTTGATACTGCATGTGCCACGGTATGATGTAAAAACATGTTTCATAAAAACAGACTTTAAACATAATATTTCTGCTGAACAGCTTATCCTGTAATACAGAAGAGACCAGAAAGGAAAGGAAAAATAGGCCTAGATTCATGTAGGAAGAGAGAAGAATGCATACACACAGTTTGTCAGTAAGCGTCAGGATGTTTCAGGCGAAGAAGTTATTTCTGTAAAAGAGCAGGCACCAAAACACCGGTGTAAGGACTTGTATATGATTCCTGTACAGGAATCTTTGGGGGAGCATAAAAAAGAAAGAGTTGGGGGGAATGAGAGTAGAGGTATGGTTTTGGACAAAATGATGTTGGATCTTGAAAATGAGGGTCAAAATCTGGACTAGAATGACAGAAGAAGCTGGAGGAGATGGAAGCAAAAAGGAAAATAATTTAAGCAGAGACATTTTGTATGCACTGGAGTGTAAAAAGAGAAAGAGAGATCATGACTGTCATCAGTTATGGCAGAGGGAATACAAGAAGGATATAACAATGTAAACAGCAGCCAGACTGTTTCATTCCTGCAATGGCAGGAATGAATGAATCAAGTTTACACAGGGAGATAAAAAGCAGGAGGGGACAGAGAGGATGTCAGTTGAGACAAAGTGGGTAGACCTGAATGGCAAGAACAACATTGCTATTATTGACAGTAACTGAGAAGAGAAATATGGAAGGGAACTGTAAGACACATGAAAAGCAGAGAGTTAGTTATCAATATAACGAGAAAAGCAGAGGGATTTTGTGAGGCCCCATCTCCCATGAAACAAGCCTGGGTGGAGGTCATTCATTGCCACCGTGGTAGGCGTGCATCATGTTCGAAGTTTTTCTTCCATACTCCCTTTTCTCCCTTTCTTTCTCCTTTCCAAGTTTCTTAGGCTCATCTAGATTCCCTAAAAGAAAGTGGTGAAGGTTGCTCTCCCCTGATTGGTTTTGCAGTGGTTTAAATGGCAGTTGATACGTGTGTGGGATTTTGAATTACGTGTTTAGGCCCTACAGCTCATTACCAGGTAACCAAGCAGAGGGGGTGGACTTTGTTCTCCTATTATCTTTCAGACCCCGAGAGCACTAACAGGGCCCCGACTGTCCCTGCCCAGCCTCCTGGGGCTTCCCCCACCCTGCCCATGGCCCAGGACCCCATGTCAGCCCCCTGGGGCCATCGGTCGATGCCGCAGCAGGGCTGGTCTCCAGCTCCCCACAGCCCAGCCGAGCTAGGCCCACCCACAAGCCGATGTCACCGTGGCTCTGCGTGATGATCTGGTCTCTTGACTGAACCTGGCCACCACCTCCAGGTCTTCACCCTTCATGGGTGGTGATGGATCCAGGCTGGTGAGGCCCCTGCCACACTGGCCATGTGGTTATTGCACTTGGCTCCCAGTTCCCCATCCCAAAGGGAAGAGCTGTCCCTCACTGCTCCCTGACAATATCGATGGGAAGTGGCTATACTTACAAAATCAAAAGCCCATGGCCTTTCTGGCTACACCTACAGGAAGGAAAACAGAAACAAGTTTTATCACATAGTAGGGGTTGAGTTCCAGTGCGTGAGTGACTGTGGTGCATTTAATTTCATTACTCTTGTCGTGGTTTAACCCCAGCTGGCAAATAAGCACCACACAAGCTCGTAAAAGTGAGAAAACTCGTGGGTTGAGATAAAGACAGTTTAATAGGTAAAGCAAAAGCCACACGCGAGCAAAGCAAAACAAGGAATTCATTCACTACTTCCCATCGGCAGGCGGGGGGTTTCACTACTTCCCATCGGCAGGCAGGGGTTCAGCCATCTCCAGGAAAGCAGGGCTCCATCACACGTAACTGTGACTTGGGAAGACAAACGCCATCGCTCCGAACGTCCCCCCCTTCCTTCTTCTTCCCACAGCTTTACATGCTGAGCATGACGTCATATGGTATGGAATATCATTTTGGTCAGTTGGGGTCGGCTGTCCCAGCCATGTCCCCTCCCAACTCCTTGTGCACCCCCAGCCTCCTCGCTGGTGGGGTGGGATGAGGAGCAGAAAAGGCCTTGACTGTGTGTAAGCGCTGCTCAGCAGTAACGAAAACATCCCTGTGTTATCAACACTGTTTTCGGCACAAATCCCAAACGTGGCCCCATACTAGCTACTATGAAGAAAACTATATCCCAGCCAAAACCAGCGTAACTCTTAAATGTCTGTGGTAATTTATTGGATAGTTTTGCATATTCCTTTCTATACTCATTTCCTTGAATTTGTTCTTCTCCATCTTTACTGAATTATACTTTGCGTCTTTTCCACTCCCATTCTCAACCTCCCTTTCCCACAGCATCGTTTGAGCAGGCTACACAGCCTTTCTATTTCCCATGGCCCTGGCTCCGCCACTTTTCTTCACGTTGCTGCTCACACTCCCTTGCTGGGAGTTTTTCTGTCAGACTCTGTGCTGCCTTTTCCCATGTACTCTTTTTTCTCCTCACTTTGCTTCTTTTCATCCCCAAATTGGCTCTTCCTTTCACTTGCTCTTTTGTGGGCTGGTTGGTAACTGTTTTAGCACACTGGCAGCCTAACTGGTGTTGGCATCCCTGAAAAGGAGGATTTTAAGGAGTGATTTTAGGTGAAAAATGCAATAGCTCTGTAGGTGCTTCAGAAACTTCTTTCAAAAGGGGGGCAGCAGAGGAGAAAGCAGAAGCTATTTGTTTGTTAGCAGGGGCTAATGGGAGCAGGGGCTAGCAATATGAGTGATCAGAAAGTAAAGTTGAGCTTTTAATACTGCATGACAAATGACAGGTAAAGAAAAACCTTGGAAGGCAAGACAGGGAGATGACATGGGATGAAATAGAGAAGGAGAAGCTAAAAGACAGGCATAAGAAGGTGGTGTAATGAGAATAACAAGCAGTTTAATGATGGTGATGAGGAAAGTAGCACCGCAGTTGATGAGACCAGAAAGAAATCTGATGCAGTAATGGAGGGCTGAGATGACCACTGCAGGGAACAAGCGTTTTAGCTTGTGCCTGTGTTGGAAATTGTGACTTTGTACCTGCCTCACTTCTGTGAAGTGTGCTATTCTGTAGGACACCCCTGTCAGCTTCTCCCTCGGTAGCCCCCAGCCTAGCTCATATGTTGTCTCCCTACTGAGCCTGTACTCGTTCTCGCATAACACCTTTCAGCCCTTGCTGCTGCAAGTGAGATGATGTCAGACCCTGGGTCTTGTTGGCAAAATGACCCACATCAGATGGTTCTTCTAGCCCTTGGCTGTCTGCAGCCTGATGGAGTTTCCTAATCCACTTATGATTTTCCACTTAATGGAGCAGGCCAGCCTGCCTGCTGAGACTCCAGTTTCTGGGGTCTCCCTCCCTCCTGTCCATCCATAGCCATTTGTAAAGGAACAAGGGGGCTGCAGATTTGGGTGAGCAAGGGTCTTGCTTCTAAAGGCGCAATTCGCCCTGTTAGAACAGCATACTCAGAACTGCATCAAGCAAAGCTTGTTTTTCCTGTTCGTTTTTTATTCTGGCTATTCCTCTGGGGGTTTCTACACGTCATCCCCTCCTCACTTTCTATGTACCCATATAGATATCAGTATGTATGTATTTGCAGTTGTCTTTTTGAAGGGCTTAAGTACAGAATGGGGCTCAGCCACTGAGAATGTTATCTGTTTCCAGAGATTTTCCCTACCTTCCACTGAGCTGCCCTGCTGGTACCTTTTTATACTTCTGGCTTCAAATGTATCAGGAACACAAATAAGTATTGTTGTAATGTCATTCTTTTAATCTGGAAAGTCCCACTTATCGTCAAGTAGGGTGCAGAGGATCACCCCATATGCTCAGCTGTGACGAAGGTCTGTCTTTACAAAAAATTAGCTTGAGACACACCTTTGTAAGTTTATCACCAGGAGACTTTAAATCTTTATCAACCTACTTAGTTTTCTTGGAGCAAATAATATGCCAGTGTAACTGATATTAATGTGTTTCTGAACTACACGTATGTGTGTGTATATATATGTACACATGCATATAGTTCAGAAATATATATACTTATATACACACACATGACTGTGTGTACTTGTATTTCTGTACTCAGGTAATAGGTGCCATACATAAAGACCTAACATCATTCAACATTTCCAGTTATAGACCTTCTAATTGTTTATAAAAGTATCAAAATATTTTTTTTCAGACTGATTTTTTTAGTACTTCTTTAAAAACTGCAGATTTTTCAATTCAGTTCCACGAGAAGGATTAGAGAATGCTATACTATGAACCATTGTTTTAGCAGTTCAAGGACAAAACGATATACCAGTGATACCCGTTAAAGGCAACGCAATCTAATCCTTCGGTGCCTGTGCTAGGAATAAACCTGCATGGCAGGAGGGAGAACTTCAATCTGAGTGTGATGTGCTGGGTCATGTACTCACACGAGTTTATCATTAAAACATCTTTGGACTGTCTAAATATCTCCTAATTGAAAGAGTACTAGAGATTCTATATCAGACCTTGTTTTGGTCAGGGAAAAGGAACTCATTACAAAACCCGAAGTTGGTGGTTGGATAAATGTGAGTGGTTGTGGTGTAGCTACATATGGTATGACCAGTGAAAGTCCAGACTGCTAACAGACATATGGGGTGGTTGCAGAAGGTCTAGTATCACAAAACGGAAAGCAAGTATCAGATAAATGAACCAAGAGGAAGCAATTTAACAGAAAAAATTATCCGATAACTCAGGCATATGAAAGTTTTGTGAGCGCCCTGGAAAAGTACAATCTTGTCATTGAGATAGAGAGCTCTACTGCGTCAAATGATCTAGCCTGACATACAGGGGATGTGCAAGTAGGTTGCCAGCCACTCCTCCATACGCAGTATAGCATATAGAAAAGGGGGATGTTGAAAGTAATTAAAAGCAGAAAATCGTCATAAATTTCTTGAAGGAAACAGAAGGATGGAAAGAGTATTTTAGGTCAGCAAACTTGAGAACGAAGATATGAACAACGTGATACAACTTTTTTTGGTTTTGTTATGAGGATTGTGTCTATCGGGGAGAAAAGAATCTTAACAATGGATTAGTAGAGGGAAATGATAGAATCATCAGTAATGCAAAGAAGGTTGGAATTCAATAAATATTTCTCATTTTATGAGGGCTTCAGGCCTTTTTCCCATCTCGCATGCACATGAGATGATTGGCATTGCTTTTGCCAATAATCTGTTCCCTATTTGCTACCACTCTTGGCTTGAGCAATTGCTCTGGTTGCTCTCTCATAGAAACATTGTATTATGTTATAGGAAATGGATCTCACCAAACTGAATTACTATTTTTGTTTGGGTTTGGTTGATTAAGGTAATAACATTGATATAGTGCATTTAGAATTCTATAAAGCATTTGACTTGACACTGCAGCATGTTTTGGCTAAGAAGCTAGAAAGCCATCAAATCAGCTGGACACACATGGAAGGAATTAAACACTAGTTAACTGATAGGCTTCAAAAAAATCTAATCATGTGATAGAAATGCTTCTGAACAGGTTCTGCAAGAAAGGGTTCTGTGAGGATCATTCCTCTTACTGCCTGGTTTACTGTTTAGTAATGTCCAAGAAAGAGTCATAAAATGATTTCTGATGAAATCTGCAGAATCCAGTAAGACAAGCAGAGTTGAAAATATTAAGCCATAGCTACGTATGTGATCTGAAGAACAAACAAAAACCAACAGTGCAGTGTAAAGCTGTTGTTTAAAAAATTTTATGCTTCATTAAAAATAAAAAAATAAATGAAAAAATCCACAAAACCCCCACAACCATGTGTAACAAGAACAAAACAGAATAATGCCCTATATATAGTCTTTAGTATTTTCTCCTCTCTTTGGAGATATGTTAGTTCCAAAGAGACATTTAGATCTCTGACTCCTTGCTGTGTTACTTTTCACTAGAAGACATTTCTGCCTTTTTTTGAGTCTTATGGTACTGTCTTTCCACCTTGCCTGTGCGAGCCCATTCTGCTGCCCTTTGGTTACAGCAGAACTAGAGTATTTATTACGGAGTTGTTGTGTTAATAGATTCACCACACCTTGACTGAGGAATGCCTTGTAGTTACCCAGTCACCTTAAATCACACTTAATTCAAGGTAGGATGAGGTAAAATGCAAATAGAAGTATTAATTCATTACATCTAAAATAGACAACACAATTACAAGAATCTGGAAAAGACATAGGTGAAGAAATAGAAGAAAAAGTTCATCTGATCTACTGACACTGAATGTATCGCAAAGGTGTTTTTTGTTTTGGATTTTTTCCCCCCTTTTTCATTTCCAGGTGACTTGTCCCCCTTCTGGCAAAATGGCTCTCAGAATTTTCTTTCCTCCTATTCCTCAGATTGCTCTTAGGTGATTTTCATCGTTGGAACCTTGCATTACACAGAACTCCGTATTGGGATCTCCCATGAAGAAAACGTCTTCAGAAGAAGCCTTTGGACTTCACCTTCAGGTACTTCTCCGAATTGTCATGTTGACCTCTCTTGTTGATGGACGGTTTTAGCTCTTACAGCCAGTCTGCACTTTGAAGCTTTCTAAGGGGTCCAGACAGATTTCATCTGTCACCTTGGAGCTTGTTCTATCCCTCCTTATGGTCTGAGCGTTCTTCTGAATTAAAATAAGGATTCTTTTGCTTCCACAAATATGCAAATGTCTTAGAAGAGGAGTTGTCTCCTGTGTTTGACTAGCTCAGAAACATCTTCTTTCCCTCAAGGAGGCAAGTCTCTTCCATTTCCCTCTCGTGACTCATTGACATGTTTCAACGTGAAATGTGTCTTATGGCAGACCTTTTATTCTGTCCCAGTAATTTAATTAACAAATATATATGATACAAGTATCTAAATAGGGTAAATTAATCTAGTTCATTTTCTGATTCCTGAGACAGGTATGATAACAATAACTACCCTGAGGTGGCAGCATTTAAAGTAAATGAAGCCCAACCTCTTTTTCCTAAGCATACCCTAACAAGGAGTCCCTGTACAGAATTATTTAGTGTCATATTTATTTTAATTTCTACATGGTGTGAAATTGTGTCTTCGAACCACTTCTGAAAAAGAATAAAAAGTGATCACTCAATCTTGGACCTCATGAGATCAATGAACAATCTGACTGACTTCAGCTGGCCTTGAAAACAGCCTTTGATTCATTAGAAGTCAATAGATCGCACAGTGAAGGGAGAATTGACAAAAAAGGGAGAAGTGAAAAAAAGGTTAAAGGCCAAAGATCAACACATATTTTTTCTTGTAGCCTTTATAATGGTCTTATGCAGCCAAGAAAATGCAAAAATATTGGCTAAATGCCATCATGTGTAAAATACTGGATTCACTTGAATGAGTATTGTAACAGTTTAATGTAAACACAAGTAAATTGTTAATATATGTGACTGCAGATTTGTTCATAATGATGTTTACAGGTCAGAGACAGTGAACAGTCATCTCTCTCCATTTCTCAGGTCATGCCTACACTAAGAGAGATTTAATAATTAGTAATGCTGTTAACTGTATGAGTTTGAAGATATCCTGGTAAAGATGTGTGATATAATAATAATCCGTCAGCCCTGAAAGGAAAAAGCCTTGTGTGCAAGTACATTTTCAGCAATTTAACTAGTGCTGCCTCTATTGCTGTCTCAGAACACACAGGAAACTGGTTTCCATTATGGCAGCTGGGGTTTATGTACATCCACATGGGGGGATGGAGGGGACGCGCGGCAGGGGACACCACACATAACTTCCAGAGTGGTCCTGTTGTATCTTTGTAAAAACAAAACAAAAAGAAGTTGAAGTTACATCCTCAAAAAATCCAGGCAAAGATGTTTTTATTGCCAGCAGGTTCAAGGTGAAAAATCAAAAAGCGGAAAAGGAAGACAGTGTTGCTTGACTTTTTTGATGGTGCAAACTTCATGGGAGAGAAATAGAATGTAATGTTTGCCAGTAGTTATGGTTTTGCACTTAATTTTGCTACTTCGAATAAAAAGGGATGAAAAACACACTGATGAAGAGCTTTCTAATGGGGGCAACCCAGTAAGATTGCACAGAGGACTTAGCTCTCTCTCCAGGAAGCGCAAAGGAACAGAACGAGTGAGCACAGGAGAGGGAGTACGTTGATTGTTGGACTGCATTGGCCTTCCCTCCTTTTATCTGTGAACATGGAACATCTCCTTTTCTGTTGTTTCCTCTGCTGCTTCTGTATGCTTCCTGCCATAGTGAACTATTTTGGGGCCCTTACGCTGCAGCAACGGCAGCAAACCTATATACACTGCAGTGTCTTTGGGAGAGAAAGAACGGGAGAACTAATCTATCGTTACTGGTTAGGATTCTCTGCTGGAATGTGGAAAAGTTTCTCCTGCACTGAATACTGATTTATTTGTACAAAGTGGAAAGCTTCAGGGCCAGAGATGGGAAGAACCGCAACCTGAATGCGACATTGGCTTGCGGATAGGCCTGTTGCAGGTTACAGAAAACTTTGTACTCCCAGACTCCAAGAAGTACGGTTATTTAAAAAACCATACATCTCTCTAATCCTAAATGAGGTTATTGTTACACAATGTGAAGGGATAGATGAGTTTACTTGGCAGGAACACCAGCTTTAAATGAGGAGAAGGGAGGAGTATTTGCTCATACACAGTTCATTGTTCTGAGAAAGGGGGGAATTTTGTAATACTTTGAAATGGTCATATTGTTTGTCTGTTTAGTTTAACAGTATAATTGTGGTGAGTCTTTTTCATAGGAGAATTTTTACTTGTTAGCAAAGCCTGTTTTTACAGGGCTTGAAAGGTCTTTCTGTTATCGTAAATTCTGTAAGAGAATACCATGTTATCTTTGTTATATCAGCCATACAAAATGTAACTTGTATTATCTTTCTTTGTTTTATCTTTCTT
This sequence comes from Fulmarus glacialis, assembly GCF_000690835.1. Classification (NCBI taxonomy): domain Eukaryota; kingdom Metazoa; phylum Chordata; class Aves; order Procellariiformes; family Procellariidae; genus Fulmarus; species Fulmarus glacialis. The sequence goes on along the minus strand of NW_009227404.1, from coordinate 20,790 downwards.
TGTTCACAGAAAGGCAGGTTCCCACTTTAGAGATCACATCATCCTCCTTCTGGGAAAATAATATGAATCAGAAGGTGTTAGTTTTCCTTCTCCCAAATTTTATTTTTGGGATATTTCTTTTTGGGTTTTTCTGTAAGAGACAAAAGGACCTAACAGGTGAGTAAAGAATTTACCAACAGAAAGACTTAATGTTTTCTAGAACCAGGGAAACCTTTCCCAAATGTGTTAAAAAGTAACTATGGAGCCTAAGTGATAAACAATACTATGAAAATACCCAAGGCCCTGTCACTGTGATAGCTATCTTAGCAATTTATGAGAGGAAGAACACTACAAAAAACAGTTGACATTAGAAGTGTTAGAACATCTATCTTGCTTAGAGTAATATTGCTAACACGTTGAAAGTTTTCATTTTAACAAACTTTTCACTAAGCAGAATAATTTATTGCATGTTTGCCATAATGGAGTCTGGTAAACAAAAATTTGATTTTAGCATCTTCGTTAGTTTTTGTACTCAGGGAGATAGATTCAGTGCTATGGTTGTCACAAAGAAAGAGACTTATATAAGTCTGTTTCACACTAATAGTTTAAACTTCTTCCTTGGCTGCAGGTGCATTTCCAGATCCCACTGAAGATTGGCTGGCAATTCAAAATGATCGCAAAAGCACACTGGCTTCTGTCTGCCTGAAGAACAACCTTCTTAAGTTAAGAAGCAAATTGGATTCTCACGTTGCAAATCAGCTCTTTGTGGAGCACAAACACAAATTTATCTACTGTGAGGTGCCCAAGGTAGGCTGCTCCAATTGGAAGAGAACTATTTTTCTTCTCCAAGCAGACTTGAATGCAGAAGCTTCTGAAATTGAGCATGACCACATCCACCAAACCTCGCTGATCAAAAAGCTGGTGACTTACCCTCCTGCCATACAAAAGGAATTTCTGAACAATTACACCAAAGTGATGTTCACCAGACATCCCTTGGAACGGCTGGTTTCAGCTTACAGAGACAAACTTTTGCACTCTGAGCCATTCTACAGTATCACTGTTGCTAATGAGATTAGGGCGATGTTCAGGAAAAACAAAAATTCTTCTGAAAAAGTGAGTTTCCAGGAGTTTGTCAACTTCATTATAGCAAAACCACCAAATTCTCTTGACATTCACTGGAAACCAATGTTTCTGCTCTGTGATCCTTGCAACATCCACTATGATATTCTGGGCAAGTATGAAACTGTTGGGTTAGATTCTGAGCATGTTCTGAAGGTCATTGGAGCACCAGAGAGCCTGCACTACCCCAGCTTGAAGAGGTATGGCTCAGAGAAACGAACTAATGGTGATATCACCTTGGAGTATCTCAGACAACTGAACTCAGAACAAATTGAGAAGATCACAAAATTGTATCAAATGGATTTTTTCTTGTTCAACTATACTATGAAATATGAGGATTATTTTTCCCTGAATGACTAATGTAGGTTAAACAAAGAACAGTTTCCTTTGTACAAAATGGGCTGAACTTGTCCTCACAGGTGCTTGATAGATGGGATGGTGACTGCTGCTGAGATTTTACTGGTGTTTGGAGACATGGTTTATCATCCCAAGCACTCTTATAACAAATCCCTGCCATGATCTGTTGTACTGTACAGTACTCTACCTATATGAAATTATTGTCTTCCTGTTGATCATTAATGGCATATGTTTGTTTCATGAAGACTTTATAAATGATAGATTTTGGTCTGTTGGTAGGAAATAGGGGAAGGATGAAGAACGTTGTTTTTCACAATGAATATTTTTAGAATATATAAGAAGCAATAAATAATCTGCTTTAGAGTCAAACCACTCTCTGTCTGCAAGAGCCCTAATCATGAATCCTGTAGGAAAGGAGCAAGTAACTTCAGATGCTTGAAGCTGCATTACGCAGAACTTAATGCCTGATTATATTCCCTGCTGGCAGTACTCTCACCACAGCCCACCAGCCTCATCCCTCAAGCAGTATAGTTGGCAGTAGTACTGCCAGGGTTTCCCTCATATGTCTTCAAAATCTTCTGATGAGCAGGTCTGGTGTTCATGGTGACTTTGCAAACTCTTTCCACCACCTTTGTAAGCATTACGGTCTGATTTAAGAGGGAAGGTCTGAAAAATGTATCTTTTTTTAGAGAAGTAGTTAGAGGTACCTTCTAAACTGTACAACTGGGGTGGTGCAGGATCTAAAATCTCCGTGGAAAGGTGACTCTCATTTATTCTCCAAAAGCACTTACCACCCAGTCAACTGACTGGCCGGCCAGCAGAGGGGGGACAATGTTTGGGCTTTCCCCGTTTGTGCCTTCTGGAGCCCATGAGCCCTTAGGACTCACCTGAGCATAGCACTTAGGTGGAGCTGGGTAACCTCAGATAATACATTTGTTCTACCTGTTGCTTTCTCACCTCACAGGAGATTGAGTGCAAATAAATTGTAGCGTTATGGTGAGGGGAGCAATGAAGCATGTGGGAGAAGTAACTCAAACCATTATCCACTTATATTCCTAGGTGGCTTTGGTTTTAGATGACTGAGGGGTCTATAACTGCTACTATATTAAGTATGAGACTTGCCCCAATTTTTGAAATTTATTGCCTAGTCACATTGAAAATTAATTTGTGACCATATTAATTGTAGCAAGTTGTAGAAACTAGTAGTGAGTATTAGCACCACCTTTAGGGGATGTCAGTCTCTCAGGAGCTAACTTGGAAATCTCTCAAATGCACTTAGTTCTTATCAGCTATATCTGCAAATGTGCAAAGGCTGGCAGGCTAGTCTTGGATCCAAAGTTGGCTCACAGCTTCTCATTACATAGAAAAGGACAGGGACAAAATAACTTAATCACACTGCAGCCACCAATCTGTATAGCCATTGCTGCCAGCAGCATGGCTAAGGGAGAGGGAAAAGGGGACTGAGAAGAATGGATGCAATGGGATTTGAGTCATGAGGGTTATGAAGAGAGCTCCCAGTGCAGGGAGTAGGAAGCAGGGATGGTCTACTCCAGAGGGAAGATGCAGTGATATATTGGATATCAGCTGGAGACACTGGTGAGACCATGGTGACAGGAGGAGGCAAAGGAAGATCTCTGCATCCCTCCTTGACAGCAGATGGTACACAAAGCCAGGACTACCGTTCAGTACATCTGGCAGCTCTTGCATGGCTGACTATTCCATAAATGGGGCAGCTTTGGCACAGGGAGAGATCCAAAGTGAGAAGACCAAGCAAGAACAGCAAAACATTTTTTTTTTTTTTTTAAAATAGCTTGTGATTTTATGTGGAGTGATTCATGGTTCTGGATCTTACCCTCACCACCACCATATTTGGTGTCCCCACAGTCCTACTATCCCCCGACGCTGGATTGCTCATGCCGCCCTGGCAATTCTGTAGTTCATGTGGATTTTTTTTTAATTTTTTAACTGTGCTGAGGCAGAGGAAGCTGGAAATGACTCACATCAAAGTTAAGGCTATGCAGAGGGATGCAGTCTCTCTCTCTCTCTTTCCTGAATCAGAGCCATCTCCAGCTATGTCCTTCTCCTACTTTCTTTGCCAGACCATGCAGAGGAAGAGGGGAATAAGATTTGCTTCATAACTTGCTTCTACATGACAGATCCCTCCAGAGCTATAAGCTTCAGCAAAGATACTTTAATTTTCTGGCACCATCAGCCAGCCTAGGAAGACTCTGAAGAAACGATGTGACAGAATTTGATAAGTGTCTTTGCTACCAGCACTCTAGTGTTAACACTCCCCTCCAGTTTCTTGCTGTTAGATTAGTAGCTTTCTATTCTTATTTCCTCTTTCACACAGGATCACCTATTCTTCCTACAGTGGTGACAGAAAACGGATGGCTAATTCATTCATCACAAGCACTAGTCAGTAACAGAAGGCTATCTATTGATGCAGAAAAATCTCTGTAGCTATTGATGACGGACCTTCAGATTTGACATTTGCCTATAGGAAACTGTAAGTAGCACATTGCCTGGAACCACTGGCGGCCATCATGCTGTTTAGCTGGTGTGGGTCTCAACACAAAAAACTGCAGAGGACATGTGTGTGCATGTGTGCACATCTAACAACGGTTTTAGGAAGCAGTGTCATACAAGAATGGTGTAAGTTGTGCATTACCAACGCTAACAAAATTAGAATAATGGGTTGATATCTGTTGGAAAATAGAAAAAATGGACATTACATTATAAAGGATCTTTGTAACATTCCCCTGCAGGCATCTTTTAATGCTCAATCCAATTTACTGCATTTCCTTTTCTGTGAGCTTGAGAATACTCCGTAACACCCCCCCGACCCAAGAGCTGCTATGCAGTGGTGCAGTATGTGGGAGCTCTGCAATATGTTTCAGAGCTAATGAAAACAACGGCGACTTGTTATATGTTGTAAAAAGTTTTCACAGCTTGCGAAGATGGGCATGGAAGTTTGGGCTGAACTCAAAAAATGAGCCTGCAGGAGATAATTCCAAGGTCTTTAGTACTTGCATTGAGTTGCATTTTTTAGCAATAGCTGTCAAGTGGCAATGCTTGCAGAAAACTCGGGTTTCCTAACGTGAGCGAGTGCCCATTGCCAAGAGCAGAGTGGGGACTGTACCACCTTGTTTATTCTCCAGGTCAACCCCAAGGCTCATTCCACTCGACAGCATTGTAAGTTCGCCAACGAAAGGGCTTACTGTTATTTCATTCTTGATATTGTAATGTAATAAAAGTTGATGAAGGCGCTGGACCTTGTCCTAATCAGCCCACAAGAACCGCAAGGCACCTGTAAACTTTAGGATGAAAATGGTAAGGTGACTGTCTCTTCATGGCCTGGGAGGGAGATTTTCTGTACTGTCTTCCCTAGAAGTGTACTGTCCAGAACAAAGGCTCTAAGCTGAGCCGGCCTCCCTCCTGCCTTTACCTAGAGAAGAAGTCCAGTGGAGCTTCTTTCCTTTGGGTGCTAATTCTGGGCGATGTTTTCCTGGGAGAAAAGTGGGTGCTTGAGGTTGGGAGCAGGGGCGGAGGCAGCGTGGCTTGGGGTTCGGGCCCCGGTGTGGATTAGAAGGGGTAGGCATTGCCATAATTCATCTTCTGATTTATTGTTATATGCCTGTGATATGACCGTTGTTATGTTTCATTTCTAATTACTGTAATAAACTGTAGTGAATTAACACATTAATCTATTTGTTCATCCTTCTCAATAACATCTGGTTTAAAAAAAAAAAAAGACTCAGAGCTGTTCCATCAAATAACATAGGCCACGCGCTATTAGGCAACAATAATTGCAAAGCTGTTTAGCTCTGCTTTGGTACATTAATATAAAGCTGTCTCACAGGACTTTTAAAGAATTGAAAGAATTAGCAAATACTAATGAGTGTTCCAGTTTGGAGAAAAGATGGAGCTAAGCGGGGAAAGGAAGAGAAACAAAAAATCTTGCAAAGTCAAGCTTGCAGCTTTCCTACAAATCTATCTATCAGCAGTGAGGAAATAAGAGAGAATTTTCCCATTCTTTCACACACATCCTTTCAGGATAGGTATCCACAAACCTGACATCATACTTTCTTCGTGAAGGTGTAACAGATCTGATAGTTGATCAGCAATGGAGACGATGTCACCAGTTGTTTCTACATTCAAAAGTGATGATTCTGCCCATAAGCAGTCCTAATTTTTCATACAGTTTGGAATGTGAGTCTTAACAGGTAAACCATGACGAGTGGTTTCTCATTCAGAGAACTTCCCAAAGCAGGACAGCTGTGAACAGAATAAAAGGTGTCCAACAGAAGAACAGTGTGAGCAATGAAACTTCAAGCGTTCGCTGCTACACGGAAGCGTCCTCTGACCGAGGGGAAGAAGAGGAAGCACCACCTGTGCAAGTCATTGCGCATCGACCAAACTGCAGCCCTCACAGCTAAAAGGCGATTCTATTTCTGCATTCAGGCTGTTAATATGTCAAAAGCTTTAAGCTCTATGATCTCCAGTTTTCTTGGCTTGTCTGTCATAGAGGTATAACAAAAAAAGGAAAAGGAAACATGAAACAGGAAAAGGAAACATGAAAAAGGAAAAAGAAAAGACACTAATGCTCTGTGATTGTGGTGTAAGCCTGACATGATTTCTCCCTGTCACAACACTTCTTATCTCCTTTCCTTCCAGAATTATATGCTGGGTCATGCTTTAGTATAAACCAAAAAGTTATTAAATTATATAACTTACATAAGTTAATGTAAACCAAATACAATCAAAACAGGCGGAGAATGTACCTGGTAGAAGCGTCTGAAATTTCAGGAAGTCCTCTTGGAAGTTTTGACAGGGTTATCGAATGTACACAGGTGTGCAGTTACAATGCTGCTTCTAGTAAGAATTATTTTTAAAGAAAAAGCTCAAGTGATCATAAATCTCAGTCAGTATACTGAGACTAATTCCAATGAGTCAGCAGATCAAAAATGAGGGATACATCACAGGATCAGGTCTGTGAAAAGGAACCAGCTCAACACCGTTTCAGCACTACCCGTGTGCGCCTCACCTTTGTTCACAACTACTAGAACACTTCATACCTCCAGGATCCTCCTTAGCAAGGTGAAAGGGCTTTCTCAAAAAGTCCCATCATCTCACTCTGTAGAGACATTGTTAACGAGATTATACATCGTTCGTGGTGTCCCACCAAAGGTACAACAGTTCCGCCATTACTGGAGCTCAGAGCAGAACTTAGCACGAGTACCCAAAGCCAGGTAGGCATACTCCAGTTCATATTTCTATGATTTAGCAGAAGTATGGGAAAAGCTTTTTGCCTACAAATCTGTGACTAATATCCCGACTCCCACCTCACTTGATTGCATTGTCCCCCCTTTTTTCCCAGATTCCTTCTTCAGTATTCACCTGAACTGCATGTATGGACTCCTGCTGAGTTCCCACAGTTAGGGGCCACCAAACAGGTGCTGCAGATGCTGACTTACTCAGGCGCAGGCTGTTGCCAGGTGCGTGCTGCTGGATGTTTTGCAACTATTGTAAGAAGGTTTTTTGTGTGAGAAAGTTGTTCAAGCACCTGCTCCACGAGTGAGATATTACTACAAGGTGAGATGTGAATATCAAGTGAAGGACATTTTGAAAGCACTTTCCCCCTCGAAAATAAACTCATCTTCCATTCAGATAGGTGTGGTGGGTAAGGGAGAAAGCTAATTTTGGGATCATAGGCATCAAGTCTCAGAGGCCCCTTTTAATTATAAATCAAAACAGATAGGAAACCCTCTTTCATTAGGGGCCACGATTCTCTGATGGGTTAAATTTTGTTTATCCCCAGCGATTTGTTAAGACTTGTCCCCAGGGATGCCTACATTGTAAAGGAGCCCCTTGAGACTTCTAGCTTTTGACAAGCGTGGAAAAGTACAGCGATGAAGTTAGGAGAGAATCCACCTGACATCTGAACATTAAACAATTGATTCTGGGTCCATCCTGTTCCAGAAAAACAGGTAAGAAATAAAAACAGGGGGAAAATCAATCAAATCAATATAAACAAATTATTATCTTGAAGATTTTTGGTATGGCTCAGTAACTGGATCATACGTGGTGCTGAAGGCCATTTTTTTGACTTTGTTTATTAGGTTCCTATCTGGACGGCTGAGATCATGGGTTTGGCTTTTTTTGGGGGGATCTTGCTGCACAGTAGCTATTGCTACATGTAGAGCCCTTTAGGTTTTATAATTTTAAACAAAGGATTATGGCGATGCTTTTATTTCTAGTAGTATTCTTTGTTGCTGTGCAGAGCCAGACACCCACTTAGCAGTATACCGTGTCAGAATTGAAATTTGTTCCCCAAGTTCCTGTTGCTGTGGTTTACCTGCCTGTCTCAGGAGTACCCCGTCTCACTGCCGGCAGCTGATGGTGCGCTGTGTGTTAAGCATTTGTTACAGCCTCTGCCAAAGCTTTTCATTCTACTCAGGTTTGGGGGTTTTGTTTGTATCTGAAACAGATTTGGCCTCCACATTCTGCAAACTGCAGGTTTAGAAGTTGATGAGAATATTTAGTCTCTCTAAAATTGTAATAATATATATAAAAAATCACTTATTTCATATGTAAACTGTTCTATAATTCTTTATATCAATTTAAGTCTTGCATCCTTAGTAAAGACCATGTATTGCAATTCCTCTTTGCTTTGCTTTTTTTTTTTCCTAATTTATGTTCTAATAAACCTTAGATTTTATGAGTTTAAAAGATTTTTCTGTCTTTCATGGCAGCACACTGTAAGGCAAAGGTGTAATCAGGTCTACCTAAAGGGGCCCCTAACTTGGGCACACACCACACCCTGCAGTAACAATTAACAGTTTAAATTTACCATTGAAGGGGAAGGTGTCTATATTGATTATAATGCTCTTGTGGTGTTTGAAGGGTAAAATATGTAAACAAATCATAGAATCATAGAATCATTAAGGTTGGAAAAGACCTCTAAGATCATCAAGTCCAACCGTCAACCCAACACCACCATGCCCACTAAACCATGTCCCTAAGGTCCTCATCTACACGTCTTTTAAATACTTTCAGGGATGGTGACTCCACCACTTCCCTGGGCAGCCTGTTCCAAGGCCTGACCACTCTTTCAGTAAAGAAATTTTTCCTAATGTCCAATCTAAACCTCCCCTGGCACAACTTGAGGCCATTTCCTCTTGTCCTGTCTCTTGTTACTTGGCAGAAGAGACCAACCCCCACCTCGCTACAACCTCCTTCCAGGTAGTTGTAGAGCGCGATGAGGTCTCCCCTCGGCCTCCTCTTCTCCAGGCTAAACAGCCCCAGTTCCCTCAGCCGCTCCTCATCAGACTTGTGCTCCAGGCCCTTCACCAGCTTCGTTGCCCTTCTCTGGACACGCTCCAGCACCTCAATGTCCTTCTTGTAGTGAGGGGCCCAAAACTGAACACAGTATTCAAGCTGCGGCCTCACCAGGGCCGAGTACAGGGGCAAATGTATATCAATGAATATCAGTATATCAATGAATATTTCCTGCTTTCTCCCTCAGGATAAGGCATAGCCAACGTGTGCACCTCTATCTGAAAGCAAGGGAGGGATGTACTGTTCAGTTAATGGTAATATTTTACAGGGCTGTACTGCAGTGCTTCATATTCTTATCTGACTATGGAGACTTCCACAGGACGTTCCTCCAGGATGGGAGACACATGAACTCTGAAAAGCATGGCGACACATTTTGATACAGGTATGCAGTAGCAAGCTGATTCGGATTCTTACACAGCATTACATCAGCCTGTCAGAGGAGTGGACATGGCTTATCCTACAGCTATGTATGTGGACTGCTTTCCACATTTGAATTTAGGCTGAAGAGGACTTTAGATCAAAATTTTTAATTTCCAGGGTTAATGCTCTAATCTGAAAAGAAAAGTAGGGTTTGCTTGCTGTGGCTGCTGAGTTTTGGGGAAATCAGAGTCCTTTATCTGCGGGGCAGGTGTACCCTGTGCACGCTGACCACCTCTGAGCTCAGGACTGTCCAGCCTACAGACTTCAAGTGGTCGTAGGCAGGTGATAATACAGATCTCGGAAAGTACCACAGCAGTAATTCAAGCATCTATGAGAATATTTTCATGAAATGCTTGGCTCCAACAGTATAGATGAGAGATCAGAACAACTCCGCTTTTGACCTCTAGTGCTTACCTACTGAGTGTAACGATGGTGTTTTCCTCTCCTCTCCTCGAGAAATGAAGAGCTAGCAGATGTCTCCACACCACCTTGCTCCTGGAAGAGGAGAACTGGGAAGTCCAAGCTGAAGTGTGCAAGAACCTTTGGGACACCAGTGAGAGCCAGAAATTGTTTGTAACAGGAACCCTGGGGACTGCAGCCCAATACTGCTGCACCTTGAAGTGGGGCTGATCACGATAAACACTGGTTCATCAATTTAAGCAGTGTCTTAAATTCTGCTCTATAACATAGCTTACATTCATCTGACCTACCGCTGTCAAAAGGCCTGGGATGCCAGATACACTGTACTTCACCTTTTCTAGAGAAGTTTTTGGTGGAATTCCTGCAGGTGCTGAAATTAGCATTCAGTGCTTTTCCAGTGACAAGAGACAAATCCTGTTCCAGGATTTGTTACCTCTCATTCGCTGGCTCATGGCACCAGAGTCCTAGCCCCGCTGCTAAACTTCTTGATTTTAACTCGGAGTCCTGCCCGCAATGCCAGCTGCTGCCTGCAACCGGCTGGCAAAGCTCTTCATCAAACAGCTTAGCAAGCCTTTTTTTTTCAGGCTTTGCACACTGGTTATGTTTCTCAGAATTTTTGTTCATCTTTCCCGCTCTCCTTTGAATTCTCTCCACTTCCAGGTGGTCTCCATCTCTCCTGAAGTGTGATGCTCAAAGCTGGGTGCAATCCTGTGACTTTACAAGTGCCGCACAGATTGAAAGCGTGAACTCAGGTATGTCACATATTACGTTCCCATTTGTACTGTGAATTCAATGTCATTCCTGTACTAGTGCATCACCTCTTGTGTTTTTAAGACTGAGCCGTGATCCTGCATCCAAACATCCCAGGACTCGAGACGTGGATTCTAATCCAAGCTTTTGAACCTGGAGCTGTTCAAACTCTCCAGCCTCATATGGCCAGACTTTTGGAGTTGTTTTGGGGTTTGTTTGGGGTTTTTTTTTTTCCTCCTTTCCTTTTGGCAGCTAGCACCCTCGGAAGTTAAACAGATTTAAACGCCCGTATGTCTTTGGAGCGAGTCACCAATTATTCATCCACGTTCACACGGGGCCATCTGGTGGTGAAGCGTGGGCTGGGCGGAGAGCGGGGAGGTTCTCCGTGCCTTGCGTGTTTCAAAGCTTTTTTGGCCTGAAGCCTTGTATCTCAAAAGACTCTTATGCCTGGTCTTTCTCTCCCTCTGCTTCTCTCCCCCTCTCTCTCTCTGATTATCTCCCCCTTTCTCTGGAATAAGAATTCGGTTTCAACTTGGCCACTAGTGGTTTCCTCATCCCAGGAGTTTGTTCATCAGTTTGCCATAAACGGTCTTCCCTAACTGGCTAAGATGTGAGGACTGTCCAGCTTCTGACACTGGAAATTACCTTGTGCTGCTCCAGCAGGAACTTCCTGTTTCTGTGTTTCACTTAGCTTCTTCCGCAGCGAAAGCCTATTCTTTCATCTTTTTTTTTTCTTTTTTTTCCCTTTTTTCTTTTTTTTTTTTTTCTTTTTTCTTTTTTCTTTTTTTTCTTTTTTAAATTTTTTTCTTTTTTTCTTTTTTTTTTCTTTTTCTTTTTTTTTTTTTTCAGCCTGCAACTGGGCAGGAAAATACAGCATTATGAATTTGACTTATCAGCGCCCTCATTAAGCTCTAACTGAACTTTATGGTTCAATGTTATATAAAAATGAATTATGAAGACAGTTAATTTTCAGTTGCCTACATTTGAAAAGGCATTTTCTTTTGTGTGCTTTGATTCACCTCTGTCATTGTTTCAGAGAGACATTTATCCATTCACCCTCTTTGAATGTCTCTTTGTGAGTTTGATCTTCCTGTGACAATCTGAAAATGTGGTATATGGTTACGTCTGAACATCTAACCTGCCGTTAGGCATTTTCTGTGTAAAGTGCAGCTCAATACCTCTATTATTAATCTCAGCCAAAATGCTGCTGATGTATTTACACGATGAAATCTGCAGATAACATTGTTTTCCAGGAATCCATATGCATATATATCAAAGGGAAAAGGTTTTCATGAAAATGACCAAAAACTGCCTGTGAGGGAAATGCAGTTCCTAGAATGAAAATGAAATCCAGCAAACAAACCCTGAGACACTTCATGTCAGTCTCCCTGTATCATCTCAGTCCAGTGTTTCCATTTCTGAAGGTGCCTATGTCCTCATGAGGCAATTTCTCAAACTCTTTGGCAAGGACTTTGATAACATTGTAAGAGAAATAGGATTCATTATTCCTCCAACTGATATATAGAAGAAAAAAACCACATTAGGTTCTAGTTAGTAATCGTCATAACTAATTAATAGTCACCCTTGCCAACTTTAAAAAAAAAAAAACCACAAAAAACCCCAAGCTAAAACCAAAGAGTGTTTCTTCAGGTTGATAACAACCCCACTAGGGAAGCAAAGGTCTTCCCCTTGCAATTTCAAAGAGGATGTGGTTTCCTTTGCTTCCTGGCTGGTCATCACGCAGCCTTGCACAATTGTACTTACCTAAGGCAATAATGTATTGGATGCGTAAGTAAAATACCCTTGACACTTTTTCTTTGTTTTGCTGTATTTTTTCCATGATGTTAAAGACCATGTTAATATTTTTTTATGCCAGTAGAAGCATGGAGTATTTTTCCCCTAGTACTTTTGCAGGGCTATTTTGTTTATTACTGTTTATTAGGACAAATTAAGCAACTAGTCCCATCGAAAAGATGAAACAGTGGAAAGCACCATGAGTTCAGGAGGTTGGAGGAATGCCTGGTTGCTGAGCCACCTATTCTGTCAGAGGGATCAGAAGAATTTGCTGAAAGATTGACCACCCCTGGCTTATAATGTAATTCCTTACGAGGAAGAATGGATGGGTTAATCCTGTCTTGCTTTCAGTGTCTTTTTCCAGCAATCTGCTGTCTTGGAAAGAGAAACAGAGATGGAAACCCAATCTAATGATCTGCAATCCCAGTTTAGTTACTGAAGAGAACTCTTTGTGCTCTTAGCAGTGGTGGAAACAACAAAGACAAGTGCCAGATACTAGCTCAGCACACAGATATGGCAGCATTAACTTTTGCAGCAAGGTCCTGGGTAGTTTGTTCATGTACAGAATTGAAGAAACCCATCAGAACAATGGTGTAGGAAATCTCAGAATTTATCCCCTAGGCTGAAGGAGAAGACAGAGCAATTTATATTCTGATTTGAAAAAATAACAGATGAAACAAACAGATCTGTGGCCCTAGGGAACGTAGACCTTCTCACGGTCCCCATTATTGATTTACTTCAGCAGAAATTGAGAGTTAGTATTTCTTTAATGCAAAAATCAGATATTATTTTCCATTCAGCCTACTATCTGCTTTACTTTCAAAATAATATGAAAAAAAAGGTATTAAAACTTCGTACACATTACCACAGAAAAAGCTTGGAAGAACCAGAGCTTAAGTATACATTTTACACGTTATTTTATCTGCTTTTTGTACTGATTTACTCTTGCAACATCTAGCGCAATAGGCTGTCCATTGCGATCGGTTACACAGCATCAATGGTTATGTCTGCTTGCATTAGCAGCATCATTACGGTTACAGTGTTATCATTGCTTGACTATTTAAGAATCTTATCACACACTTTTCAGAGGCATTAGCGGTAGTTTTGGGGACTTCTAGATGACGACAGAACACGGGTTCTCTGTTTTGAAGACAGAACCACTAACGTAACTCAGTACAAACATTAAGCTTTGTTTTGGTTTTAGACATTGCTTTGGTACCCACAGCCTTACAATGACTGGCACTACCAAAGCAAGCTACCCACAGCTTGTATGGAAACCCAAAAGTTAAACTTTACAGGAGGAAGGAATCGTTTTTGACGAGGCGGGTTTCCCTGGTGTGGTGGAAGGACCTTGTGGTCAACCGGAGCTCGTAAGCTGTCCGCAGCCCTGCAACGCAGCCCTGCAGCCCCCAGCCTGGCCTCCGCCCGCAGCGGCCGCAGCTTCGCCCCGCCAGGCTGGAGGCGAGGCCATGCTGAAGTGCTGGCATAAAGAGGTACAACCTGACGGCCCAACACTTACGTTAGCAGTAATGTTCTTCTCATGCTATTTTTCATTCTCCTGTTCTTGGATTTTCATAGATCACTTTTTTCCCCGACACGTTTATGATCGACTGGAGGAAATCATTATGCAATACATTTCTTTAAGATCACTTAAAGAATATGCCAGATACAGGTAGTGAAAAACTCTTTGAAGACAGTGACAATAAGCATGTACTTATATTAGTGCTAAATTTGTTCCTATGACTTCAAGTAAACAAAGCATGTGTAAGTACTTCTCACAGGCAAATAAATAAAAAGCATGCAAATATTTAATTTTATGAAGCAGCAACAACAAAAAATCCAGAGAAAATGTTTCCTGAATATTTTCGCAAATTATTTTAATTTTTATTCTAGCTTGTATTTCTATTTTTATTCTATATTTCAGTTGATTCTAGAGGACAAATAATCAAGTCTTGTGAATAAAAATCCCTGTCTAGTTCTTCATCATACTGTGATTTAGTCTACAAACCTGGGCAAATGTGTGTGCCAACAGGCATGCTGGGAATATGCAGGAAAAAGTGAACATTGTTATAGACAGATTGGCACTAATTTGCAATTAGGTCATGCCAAAGAGCACCTATATATCCTAAAAAACTCTAAAAAACATTCTGAGTATGACTAATTTTGCACAAGCGCAAACTAGACCCTTACATTAAAACAAAGCTGCTTGTTCATTGCTTAGTAATGACTCTTGCTTACCTTTTCCTTAAAATACATTCATATGGCATCACTAATATCACTGGAATGTGTCTATGATTTTTCAGGATGTATTTGATTTTTAGTGCAGCACTGTCAAATGAACTGACAAAGCAAACTGTGCGGACAAAGAAATCTTTAACGTACTAAACCTTCACCCCCACCCCAGCTATTCAATTGTTCAGTAAGAAGTTTTAAGAGTTTTCCAGAAATTTCCCTCCTGAAAAGGGAAATAAAAGCCTGTGACTGTTGGGATATAAACTTTTGACCACATTTGTGTAGTAACATCCTTCATTAAAAAGAATACTTCAATTCAGCTACCATGCCAGATCAATTGTTGTAATAAACACTACTAGTGGTGGTTTCTGTGGGAAACATCAGATTCTGCTTTAATCTTTGTTAAAATCTAAACTAGTTATTTCAGACTTTCAGTTTTCTCCTTAATCTGGAGGGGGCTTTATAATTTATACTTTTAAATGTCTTAAAAGTGGAATAGCCTCTTGCTGAGATGTATTCTAATCTCTTCTGATAGGGAAGAACCATGATTTGTTCTTTAAGCACACCCCTGGGTTGCAGGGTGAACAGGTGAAATTAAACTTCTAGAAATAGTCTGCCTGTATACACAATGAGACATATCCTGCTCTTCTTTACACTATTATAAAACAGGAGTAAATCCACAGAATTTAATGTGAGCATTACTGTGAGCACAGGCAAATATGTCCCGATGTTCTGAGGGGGTTATAAATGGCTGGCAAAAAATAACAACTGTGCTTACTTAAAGCGTAAAGCTAATGAGTGGTTTCACTGGAGTAATTATCTTTAAATCAAATCTTCATACTGAAGTTCTCAAAGTCAGTTCACAAGGAACTATGAGGAACGTGGTTGTTAGGGTGAAGTGTTACCTGTAATCATCTCAAACACACGACAGCAAAACTTCCTCTTGTTTTGTTACGACATTTTTGTGTGGATTTTCTGCTAAAATGACAGTCGTGGAAGCTGAATCTTTTGTTTAAGCCGAGAACAGGCAAAACACAAGCAAAAACCATGACAGTATCTCAGATGTTCTTCTACTAAGCTGCAGGCACTTTGAGGAGGGAGCGCACAATTCACACGTCAAACTAACAACCTGCAGCCAGTGATGCTGCTACCATTTATTCACCTGGCTGCTCCTTTCAGCATGTGCTTCCCATCATGGAATAGCACATGCAGGGACCCTTCTCCTCTCCCATTTTATTCTATTGCCTGGATGTGTTGGCCCCCAGGCCAGCAGTAAGAGTGTGAGGGAGAAAGGTAGTGGTGACAGGCTGAGAAGGAACTGGGAAGGAAAGGCCTTACTCTCCCCCTTTTGTAAGGAAGAACATGTCTGCAGCATGAGATGGGGCAGACGTGGGAGAAAAGTGTTTTTTCCTCCCAAGTGTTTTCCAATCACTTATGACCTCCCCTCTCTTCACCTCCAGTGTAGCTCTCACTCCCCTTAGTACCTCCTTACCCTTCCCTATAGAGGAAGGAACCCTATGCTTTATATACCAGCAGACCACGGTGAGTCATTTTGGTAGCAGGGGTGCTGTGTACATCCTTCTTCCCCCTGGCCTTATCCTTGTGTCTTTTCTCACTGTGTCCTGGTTTCGGCTGGGATAGAGTTAATTTTCTTCCTAGTAGCTGGTATAGTGCTGTGTTTTGGATTTAGGATGAGAAGAATGTTGATAACACACTGATGTTTTTAGTTGTTGCTAAGTAGTCTATAGTCAAGGACTCTTCAGCTTCCCATGCTCTGCCAGGTGCACAAGAAGCTGGGAGGGAGCATAGCCAGGACAGCTGACCCCAACTGACCAAAGGGATATTCCATACCATATGATGTCATGCTCAGCATATAAAGCTGGGGGAAGAAGAAGGAAGGGGGGGACTTTCGGAGCTATGGCATTTTGTCTTCCCAAGTAACTGTTACACGTGATGGAGCCCTGCTTTCCTGGAGATGGCTGAACACCTGCCTGCCGATGGGAAGCAGTGAATGAATTCCCTGTTTTGCTTTGCTTGCGTGTGCAGCTTTTGCTTTACTTATTAAACTGTCTTTATCTCAACCAGTGAGTTTTCTCACTTTTACTCTTCCAAGTCTCTCCCCATCCCACTGGGGGAGAGTGAGCGAGCGGCTGGGTGGGGCTGAGTTGCCGGCTGGGGTTAAACTACGACACACTCTCATGGCTGTCACCTTATGATCTCAAACACTTGCAACCCCTTCTCGCAGGGGGCTTGAGGTATGTTGTCTCCCCCACTAGCTCCCCCTCTTGCATCTGAGTGTATGAGGTAGCTGAATAGTTCAAGGTACTTGTGTTCAGGAATATGACTTGGAAATGTAATTTTAATTCCAGCCACGAGGGGACCTTCGTAGTTTATTGTCTCCTTCCTGCAGGTTCACCTGATCCATACACCGAGATCTATACAAGCATGCTCACTTCCACCAAAATACTACATCCTCCTCCTAGCTGAGGATCTGCTCAAATCCCAGCATCCCCTGCTAAGTCAATTCCCACATCCTTGGAACCTGCATCCAACTTTATTCCACTGCTTAAACCCAACAGCATCTTTCCTGTCTTAATGCAGCAGCTTTGGATTCCCCTTTTGGGCATCAACTTTCCACAGACTCTGGGTTGCTCAGGAGTAATACTACGGGGTACTAGCAGCTGAGCTGACAGCAGGGTTGGGGAATAGAAAAAGTGATTGCGGCACGTGCTGATCCACAGATTCTGGGCCAGAGACCCAGGGCAGGGGACAGCTGAAGCATTGCTTGTGTCACTTCACATCTTAATAATCCAGCCACAGTATGATTTTAAAAATTGCTGCCTGTTAGAGCTATGCTGTTTCTTAGGTAAAAGGCGATTCCTAAATCCTTTTTCATATGGCATTCATTGAGCAGATGCCCAGAGTTTATACCAAAAGTCTCCAAGCTTTACATAGAGGAATTTGGCAAATCGCCTACAAAAATTTATCTGAAAAATAAAGAGCTCCCGTTTATTGCAGCAATTGCTTTCACGTCATATAACCTGGGTTTGGAGTCTCATTCTCCTCTTGCACGTGGTAGCTGTGCACTTGGATAATTTGATTTGGTTATGTTTGCATGACAAAGAGGGGATGTGACTGTAACACGCACTAACCTGCTCACTTAATCTAACGAGCAGCAAAGACAGCAACTAAAACACGCAGCCGGGGTCCCCAGCCCGTTTGAAGTTGGTGACCAGCCGATGAAGCTGTCTACCCTCACTGCCACTGCTACTCTGGCAGCTACACCAGGCTTGTCGGCCCAGAACCTGCCCTGCTCCCACCTTCTCTGTACAGAGAAGCATCACCTTTCCGCAGGGTTCCTCCTGACGGAGGCAGCCCACCGGTCGCTTTTCTCTTTTACTTCCCAGGTGGAGCTGTGATCTTCATTTCAGCCACCGGGGGGAACCTTAGTCTTAGTCATGAAAGGCCTGTGGGCGAGGCGGGGTCTTCCCTTAGGCCCGACCAGCTTTCAGGCCCATGTAACTTTTCTTCGAGTCCTGAAAAAGGGCCTTCCTACATGAAGACGTACCCATCTTTTTTCCTCCCCCAATTATATCCTGAAAGAGATATTGTAACTACTTATAATCGTTATCTTGCTTGTATCTTTTGCATCCACGAGAGACATGCGAACCACAACTCAATTACTTTTCAGGTCTTCTTAGGTCATGCTCAGGTTGGAATTGAAGGACATGGTGTTTCTCAGCTGTCAGGCTCTAAGCTCTCTGAGAAGTCTCATGTGGGCAGTGAAGTATTTTGTATGTGCTAAGCAGGCCAAGTTAAACCCAAGGCTCCCCTCTAGATAATATTTAAACTGTTGTCTACGTGAAATCTTTCAAATCTGTTAGAAGCGTCCATAGCATCTTCTTTGCCTTTGTATTGTCAAGGCTTAGACACCCTACGGGAATGCAAACTGAAAGGAAGTAAAAATAAGCAATATGTTAATGATAACAATGTTTAGAAAGGGATTTCATGGGAATGAAATGGTCTTTTTTTTGCCAATATAAATAAAGGTAGAAAGTTCTTTTTGTAGCAGGAGTATGTGAAATGTGAAACCCCGCAGTGAGAAGCAATACCGATATGAATCAGAATGACTGCAATAAACAAAACTTTCTACCCCCAGAGCTGGGGATGTGATCTGGTGGTTACAGTAGCAGAGAGCAAATCTGAAGCGCCCGTTTCTGTCCCTGACTCACCATATGTCTGCAGTCAACTCATTTACTGTCTGTACATCAGTTTACCCATCTGTAAAATAGGAACACACGTATCTGTATCTTATCAGCTCTAGCTCTTGCCAAGCGTCATTAATGGATGCTGACAGCCCTTTGCTGTCAGGAATGCAGGATTTCATAAGTGGAAAGTACAAGTCATTACCACTTCGCCAGGACGCCAGCACCACTCCTTTTGTTAAAACAGTTGTATGCTTACAAGCAAACGTGGTGATACCTGACGGGCTGAAGAATCTCTTTATTCTACTGGTAGTGTTGAAAGATTTTGAGTTAAATCTTACACAAACTTCAGATATCAGTAGCTCTCTAAAGCTGATATGCTATAAAAGCAGCCAGCTAAACCTATCTAATCTTATCCAAGATCCAATCACCACTAATCGATATTATTAAAACGACATTTTTCTATTTTATACATGTATTAATTTATTTAAATTAAATATATTGCCTATATTTTGTTTCTATCTTCATTAGTTGAAATTAAAACCTTTAAAATTGTATTTTATAACTGAACTATTAACTAACCTTAGCCCTATGTGGAGTGAGTTGGTGGTCTCAGAACCGTTGCTAAGGGTAAGGTTTCCTAAATAAGGAAACCTTTTAAATAAGGTTTCCTAATCATAGACCACACATAATCCTGTAATTGCAGAATCAGCAGACAGAGCAACGGCTAAATGAAACCAAACTGTCCTTCCACGTGCAGCAGGGCTCCCCGAAGGGCTCCTGTTTGGCCTGTGAAAGCTCGCACTTAACCTCTTTCCTGTGAATAAACTCTTTTTCTGTCTTGCTTGTCTAAGCGGAAGCTTCTACAGCTACATAAATTAGTCTAACCTGTGTGTGTGTAATCTTGGATACCCCTTTAAAAGCGGCCTCTGCGTTTTCTGCTCTATCTATAAATTTATCATTGCGAGTCTTCTTATGAAACCATCAATTATAAAATCATGCTTTTGATTAGACTGTTACGACTTTAGGTATGTATTAGGCCTAATCAGTCTTCATATTTTGAGACTGTCTTTCTGCACTATAAAATTTGAAACTAATTACAAAGTTAACAATAAATGCGGTGACTCTGTGTCTTCTTTCAGAAAGAACTTGAACCCGTTCCGGTCTACCGTTGAAGGAATACCGACCTACAGGCGCTTTGGTTTTCTCTCTGTTGTTGAAAAGCTGCACTGCCAACCATTTTCTTCGGCACTTTACTGCTAGTGTTTCTACAAACTTGGCGGTAGCTGTCACCCCTGCCTCACCCACCACATAGACCTTGGCAGATCCCACAACTGCTTCTACACAAAGAACTAAATCCACCACAAGACTTGGCCATTTAAGCTGGAAATTCAGATTATCCAATTTCCTGGCTAGGCACCACCTAATTCTAGAAAAGCAGCTGAAGACGCCTGATTTTTTCCTTATGAAGTTCCCCAGCTGCCTTCCTGTCTGCTCCCGGGCATTTGCAAGCTGTGGGCTTTGTGAGCGGCACGGCAGCTGCCTCAGGAGAAGGCATGTCGCGTGGTGCCTGCTCAAACAGACTTTTTCAAAGACTACCTGCAAGATCGTAAAATAGTCAACGGCAACCGAATAATCCGAACGAATCAAGACAGGTTAACGAATTATTTATAGTGTCACGGGACCAGGGAGTCCCAGCCGCGGCCTGGGCTGCGTTGCATTACGGGTTGAGCGAGCGCAGCCCCTTTTGCAAGGAGCTCGCAGTGCAAGCACCAGGCAAGAGACAACAGATGGCGAGAGACAGATGGGAGAGTACAAGGAAACAATGAGATAAATGAGCAAAAACTAAGTTGAAGACTTTGGCATTTGGTTCCAAAATTACTAATTTTACTAATCATCTCAGCTGATGTAACCCTATGGTAGGACGCCTTTCGTGTTCCAAAGGTCTTAATAGCTACAATTACGACACATGCCGCAGCCCCGCATGGGTTACATTTTAGGTGAAGAGTGGGAGTTAAGCAGGGAAGAAGTACCGAGGTGGGGGGTGTTATTTGCTGAAATTAATTCAGCGAAGGGGGCTGGGGTATCTCAGCAACCTGGGGCTTAAGGCAACCCGATTAAGCGCAGCTCAGTCGGTAAAGCGCTGACTGATGGAAAATTCAGGCTTTGCACG
>NW_009227403.1:3177-15622 GCF_000690835.1 Fulmarus glacialis | reverse complement strand
GTCTCTCATCCCTCTCTGATGCTCAGTGGTTTGCCCTCTCACATCCTTTCCACTTCCCAAGCAGGATGGGTGCCCCTACTTGGAAGAGTGAAGTCAAGAAAGTCAAGTCTATAGAGCAATGGCTATGCAATTTGCAAAGAACATTTTGAACGTTGATATGAGCCTCCTCTTCTCAAGGTTGAATAGTCTCAGGTCCCTCAGCCTTTCCTCGTAGGAGAGATGCTCCAGTCCATTAGTCATCTTAGTGGCCCTTTGCTGGTCTCTCTCCAGTATGTCCATGTCTTTCTTGTACTGGGGAGCCCAGAACTGAACAAGTACTCCAGGTGTGGCCTCACTAGCGCTGAGCAGATGCCATTAGCCTTCTCTGCAGCAAGGACACATTGCTGGCTCATGGTTAACTTAGTATCCATTAGGAACCCCAGGTCCTTTTCTGCAAAGCCACTTTCCCGCTAGGTGGCCCCCAGCATATACTGGTGCAGGGGGGGTTTCGTCCTCCCCAGGTGCAGGACTTTGCACTTCCCCCTGTTGAACTGCATGAGATTCCTGTCAGCCCATTTCTCCAGCCTGTCAAGGTCCCTCTGGATGGCAGCATGACTCTGGCGTATCAGCCACCACTCCTGGTTTTGTGTCATCTGCAAACTTGCTGAGAGTACACTCTGCTCCATCATCCAGATCTTTAATGAAGATGTTAAACAGGATCAGACCCAGTATTGACCCCTGGGGTACTCTGTTAATTACTGGCCTTCAGCTAGACTTCGTGCCACTGATCACCACCCTCTGAGCCCAGCCATCCAGCCAGTTTTCCACCCACCTCACTGCTTATCCAGCCCAGACTTCATCAGCTTGTCTATGAAGATGCCATGGAAGACACCATTGAAAACCTTCCTGAAGTCAAGGTAAACAATATCCTTTTCTCTCCTCTTGTCTACTAGGCCAGTCATTTCATCGTAGAAGTTTATCAAGTTGGTCAAGCACCTTGCTGAAGCCATGCTGACTACCCCTGATGACTTTCTTGTTCTTCCCTGGAACTGTTTATCAAGTTGGTCAAGCACCTTGCTGAAGCCATGCTGACTACCCCTGATGACTTTCTTGTTCTTCATGTGCCTGGAAATGGTTTCTAGGATTAATTGCATTGCACACCATGGCCAGGTCTGCACTTGAAGTATGGGGAGCTGCCCTCTCGTGTTGCCCTGGCAAATCCCTGAGCAGACCAGGGATGGCCCTACCCCAAGCCTTGGGTCTGCCGATGCCCCTGTACTGGGATGAAGCCACCTTTAACACCATCCTGCAGCCACTGCCTAGCTCCTGCCTCTTCTCCCCACCTCTTGGGCTGCAGGAGGAACAGTGTATACGTGTGCAGTGGAGGGGAGGGGGTGTGTGTGCTGCAGGGGATGCCTGTGCACTGTGGGGGGATGCATGAGGGGCATGGGTGTCATGTGGGGGAGGCCAGCATGCACGGTAGGGAGGTTGTGTTCCTCACAGGACCCAGTGCTGGCACCAAGGCTCACATGGGCTGATGGGACCAGGACTCCAAGCCCCAGCCTCACAGGTGGCCAGGAGCCCAGGCTCCTGGGAGCACCAACATCACCCCCTCTTCCACCCTGCAGAGGCCTCTTAGGTCTTCTCACCTGACAGGTGCTCAAGGGAAAATCAGAATTCAGGGCTCCCTTGGACCTGCCATCTCTGTCACCAAAACAAGGCCCTGCCCGCTGCCAGTCACCAGGCAGAAGTGATCTGGCCACTAAGGGGGTCCCACAGGCCCCGCTCCTAGCACTGCAGGCTCACCTAGTATCTGATCTGGGGGTGGGTGTCTGTACAGCACCGTGTGTACAGGCCACGTCTGGATACTGGGACCAGTTTGAGGCTCTCCAGTACACAAGACACATTGACATGCTAGAGAAAGGTGGCGCCGTCCCCATCTTTGGAGGCTGTCCTGGTTTCGGTTGGGATAGAGTCAATTTTCTTCCCAGTAGCTGGTAGAGTGCTGTGTTTTGGATTTAGTATGAGAATAATGTTGATAACACACTGATGTTTTACTTGTTGTTAAGTAGTGTTTACGCTAGTCAAGGACTTTTCAGCTTCCCATGCTCAGCCAGGTGCTCAAGAAGCTGGGAGGGAGCATAGTCAGGACAGCTAACCTAACTGGCCAACGGGGTATTCCGTACCATATGATGTCATGGTCAGTATATAAAGCTGGGGGAAGAAGAAGGAGGGGGGACGTTCGGAGTGATGGCGTTTGTCTTCCCAGGTAAGCGTTATGCGTAATGGAGCCCTGCTTTCCTGGAGGTGGTTGAACACCTGCCTGCCGATGGGAAGTAGTGAATGAATTCCTTCTTTTGCTTTGCTTGCATGCGCGGCTTTTGCTTTACCTATTAAACTGTCTTTGTCTCAACCCACGAGTTTTCTCACTTTTACTCTTCCGTTTCTCTCCCCCATCCCACCGGGGGGGAGTGAGCGAGTGGCTGTGTGGTGCTTAGTTGCTGGCTGTTGTTAAACCATGACAGAGACAGATATCCAACCATTGACTGCACAAGGACTTGGACAACCTGGTCCAGATGACACCTGCTCTGACATGGGTTTGGAGCAGAGACTTCCATAGGTCCTGTACCCCCTCGACAGGATGAGGCCTCCTACTCTGCCCACTACCAGTGCATCTCTTGCCAGTCAGGTAATGCAAGAGAAGCTCAGCAGGGCCTCCATGAAGCATAAGACTAGCCCAGTCTTGTCCCCAAAGAAGGAGGCCATTTCTTAGCCCCCAGGACCAGAAAGATCCTGAAATGACCTTGGAGGTAACCCACAGGAGACAAACAGATCCATGTGGTCTCAGCCCACCAAGGAAAAGGTGTGGAGGACAGAACATTTAGAATGCGGGTCCTGGAGACATCCTGTTTGCAGCCAAGCTAGCAATCACTCTGAACAGAGCTGAGCTCACCACAGGCAATTGTATGTCTTACACACACAGAGGGTGCATGGGTGCATGCACAATGCACATCATCAGCAGTGCACCCACCTCTCCACTGTATGCACACACAGGTGACACATGCACACTCGATGCTTTAACACAAACGGTACATACATATGTGCATAGACAACACGCATATACACCACATAAGTGTAATGTACACATGCAGGGTGCACACACACACTCAGCAGATGTGCAGACACACAATCCACATGTACCATGCATGCACACGTACACACTCACACACAATGTGCATGCACAGGCAGGATGCACACATATGGTGCGTGTACACACACACACACACACACGATGCACTCGCACTCGCACACCAACAAAACGCATGCACACAGGCACAGGTGCCCCCATCCCCCGGTACCGCCCAAGCATCTGTTGGGGCAGTGTCCTTTCCTGTAGCCCTGCCCATAACGGGACGTCACGCAGCGGGCCTGTCCCTGTAGGTGATGGCAGTGGAGCCGAGCGGTGGAGGGAGGGGGCCTGACATCACGGGCACTGCAGGGTTTATGGTCGATGGCGCGCGGAGGATGAGCAGGAGATTTCCTGGCCACACAAAAATTTACAGCAGTAATAATATATGTGGACAATGGAATGAGATTGTTAATGAAGAGGGTGAGGGGCTCAAATTCAGTTTAACACTTCTTACTGACCATACCTTCTGCATGTTAGGAAACTAATCACGTTCTCATCTGTTTCTACACAGTGTATGAATTTGCTTTAAACTGTTTGTGGTATTCCACATCTCTGACTAAAATTTGGCTAATGCTGAAATTAACATTTTTTATTTCATTTTTACAGAAAGACAGAACTACTGTGAAAGGAAGAAAGCTTTGTTTTTTAACCAAGGGCTGAAACTGGCTTTATTTTACTAGATATCTTTTTCAAATGAGAACCTACTTTTGATCTCTTTCATCTCTTCATTTTCTCCTAAATATTGTTGAACATTTACAATTCTAGCAGTCTATAAAACCAGTTTATTATGGATGCATATGTACTAAAATTACACATACAGTTGTGTAAGATGCAGTGCATAAATACTGTGGCTTTATTTTTAAAGATGTTTGTATATGCACCAGGAATCAATCAGATGTGAGAAGATGCACACTGCTGGGAGGCTCATCAGGACTAAGGCTGAATAAAGTGCAGCATGCTCAGCTAATACTACTGAATGTGCCTGGACTTCCTGGAACAGAAGGAGGAGTGGAAACTCTGTCCTCCTCTGTGTTACTGAATGTCTCCCCAGCTCCAATGTCATTGTGCAGTTGTGAGCACTGCTAGATGTTTGGGTAGACAGCTGTTAGCGTGGCTGTGCCTGCCTTTAAGGGAGGAACTTGAAAATTGTGTTTGCAGGAGGAAATGGATGTGCCATAAAGATAGTTCTTAATTTTTAACTACTTTTAAAAATAATCATTTATCTTTCTAGTAGTTGAGTAGAGCAGGAGCAAAGAGTTATCACACTGAAATTCCCCAGGCTGGCTCTTATTTTCTCTCTGATCAAACAGCGAGGTTGCACATGGGACAGCTCTGTATACTGTGTATAAAGGGGGACAGGAAATTACTTTATGAAATTACTTGATGTTGAACTTGGCCTTTCATTGTGCAGGTCTCTGTTGTTCTGCTTCTGGGCTGTTTGGTTTATTTCTGTGATTCCTTGATGTCAGCATTCCTCACGTATGGTGTCTTTGGAAGATGTGGCAGAAGGTCTGGACAGATTTCTAACTGTGTCAGCAGATGTGAGATGATAACCACTTATCCTTAACCACTTCAAGGTTTTTTGATTTTTTGCTGTTGGTGGTTTTGGGGGTTTCTTTTACTGACTTTGAGAAGTTATTTGTGATAATTTGAACAGTCTGAATGAACATGTACATGCACTGGAAATAGTAAAGAAGCGGAGTCCACTGATGATGTGCTTTTTTTGCCTTGGGGGAAAAAAAGAATTATTTTAGAATAGAATAGAATGGTTTGGATTGGAAGGGACCTTAAAGATCATCTAGTCCCAACCTCCCTGCTGTGGGCAGGGATACCTTCCACTAGATCAGGTTGCTCAAAGCTCCATCCAACCTGGCCTTGAACACTTCCAGTGAGGGGGCATCCACAACTTCTCTGGGCAACCTGTTCCAGTGTCTCACCACCCTCACAGTAAAGAATTTCTTCCTAATATCTAATCTAAATCTACTCTCTTTCATTTTAAAACCGTTACCGCTCATCCTATCACTACACTTCCTGATAAAGACTCCCTCCCCATCTTTCCTGTAGGCCCCCTTTAAGTACTGGAAGGTTGCTATAAGGTCTCCCCAGAGCCTTCTCTTCTCTAGGCTAAACAACCCCAATTATCTCAGCTTGTCCTCATAGGGAATGTGCTCCAGCCTCCCGATCATCTTCATGGCCCTCCTCTGGACCCACTCGAGCAGGTCCGTATCTTTCTTATGCTGGGGGCCCCAGAGCTAAACACAATGCTCCAGTGGAGACTCATGAGAGCGGAGTAGAAGGGGAAGAATCACCTCCCTCAACCTGCTGGACACACTTTTTGATGCAGCCCAGGATGTAATTGGCTTTCTGGGCTACAAGCGCACCTCGCTGGCTTATGTTCAGTTTTTCATCCACCAATACCCCCAAGTCCTTCTCCACAGGGCTGCTCTCAATCCACTTATCGCCCACCCTGTATTTGGGATTGCCCCAACCCAGGTGCAGGGCCTTACCCTTGACCTTGTTGAACTTCATGAGGTTCACACAGGCCCACTTCTCTAGCTTGTCAAGGTGCCTCTGGATGGCATCCCTTCCCTCTAGAGTATCAACCACACCTCCCTCTAGAGGATCAACCACACCACTCAACTTGGTGTCATCTGCAAACTTGCTGAGGGTGCACTCAATACCACTGTCCATGTCCCCAACAAAGATATTAAATAATACTGGTCCCAATATTGAACCCTGAGGGACCCCACTTGTCACTGATCTTCACCCAGACATTGAGCCATTGAACGCAACTCTTTGAGTGTGACCATCCAGCCAACTCCTTATCCATTGAGTGGTACACCCGTCAAATCCATGTCTCTCCATTTTAGAGGCAAGGATATTGTGCGGGACAGTATCAAATGCTTTGCACAAGTTCAGGCAGATGATGTCAGTGGCTCTTCCCTTATCCACCAGTGCTGTAACCCCGTCGTAGAAGGCCACCAGATTTGTCAGGCATGATTTGCCCTTAGTGAAGCCATGTTGGCTGTCACAAATAACCTCTCTGTTTTCCATGTGCCTCAGGGTAGTTTCCAGGAGGATCTCCTCCATGATCTTGCCGGGCACAGACGTG
Source organism: Fulmarus glacialis (assembly GCF_000690835.1). Lineage (NCBI taxonomy): Eukaryota > Metazoa > Chordata > Aves > Procellariiformes > Procellariidae > Fulmarus > Fulmarus glacialis. Next base: position 9,341 of record NW_009227403.1, on the reverse strand, counting down.
AGACTGACTGGCCTGTAGTTCCCTAGGTCTTCCTTTTTTCCCTTTTTAAAAATGGGGGTTATGTTTCCCCTTTTCCAGTCACTGGGAACCTCACCTGTCTGTCATGACTTTTCAGATGTGTTGGATAGTGGCTTAGCAACTTCATCTGCCAGTTCCCTCAGTAAGGGAAAGTGCAGTAAGCCCATCTGGCTGCAGGTGAATAACCAACAGATTTGCAGTAAAGTTAGTGCAATATTCTGTTGGGTATTATGTATTGAGAACAGTCGTATACATGTCCTGTTATGAAAATAAATTCTGCTTTGCTGAAATGAACGGACTTGTAAAAGTTAATTTCTATTTCAACTTGTTAAGCAATTATCGAAGGTGTCCTTTAGAAGTTTTAAACTTTTTGTCACATGAGAGTTTTGTCCATTTTCTTGACTTTTTTTTAAATTTGTGTTAATAAATTTGTGTTATTTAACATTGAAAATATTTTTTGGCCAATTGAAACTTGTTTTACTCTATGAAAGTGTTGCTTTCACATTCTATAACTGGAGGATTTTTTAAAATAAAATACTCAACATTTTTAAGATCTTACAAATTTCAGTGGGATTTCAGACAAGTTCTAGCCGCAGTGCTTATTTGATTTTGAGGACACATATAAAAGGTTAAAAATGGGCTGTGTTGATCCCTTTTTTTTTTTGTTTTCCTCTATTTCTAGATCTGTTACCACATGCTGATGTTGAAAAACAGCTGTAGATTTTCCAGTTATTGGTCTGACATCTTTCTTAAGTAGTTTCTTGTGTTTTCTTTTACCTGCTTGTTCTGATATCTAATTTGAGACTTCATGTGCCTGAACAAGAAAAAAAATCAGAAATGTAGTTGCTGAGGAGACGGTTACCATTAATCCGCCAGCAGTCATTGTCCAGGGGGTAGGAGGTAACAACCACCTCACTTTCTGAACACAACACATGGCTAATTCTATTGTCCTCTTTATTTGTCACCCTTTCTTTAAGAGTTGTCAAACTCTGTCACTGAAGGGCAAGTATGTGTATGGGTTTCATAAATATGCATGTGAAACCCAGTGAGGAAAACCGAGAACTTAAAAAAAAAGTTGAAGTAATGGTTTGCTGCATGTTGGTGGAAATACAGACATAATGTTTGTCACCTTTTTTTTAGACAGAAATAAAGAAATAAAAAATACACAATATCTCTGTTATTATGTTTAGGGCCTGTGTCAGTTGTCCTTCTAGATAAAAGAATTATTTTTTTTCTTCCTGCATGGCTGAAAAATGTCCAGGTAATTCTTTCTTCTTTTTTTTTTCCTGTTGCATGAGTATCTGTCAAATGTTGTTTTTTAAAGAGAAATTTTGTATAAAGAGGGACAGGGAGAGAGTAAGTGTTCCAAAAATATATAAAAATAAAAGTAAAGCAATATTGTATACGCAGCTTACGTGTTACAGCACAACAGTAGGGTTTGCAAATGGGCAAATACATACATAAAATATCTGTGGCTGAAAAAAAAGGAAGTTCATACACAAGGCATCTTTAACAGTTCCCCTCCAAATTGAGTCTTTCTATGGCTCTATGAAATACAAAATTAAAGTGATCTCTGATAACTGAAAAAATTTCCATGAACATAAATTAGGGGAAAAAAAGAACTAATGCATGGGAAAGACGCAGAACAATATTCCACTGGAAAGACAGAAGAACTGAGTTAACAGAAAAACCAACAAAAAGAAGCAGTATACATAAAAGTAAGAAAATTAATCAGAAACAAATGAAATTATCCATCTTATAAATATTTTTTTACTGATCTTCATAAAATCAATACCTAAATAGTATCTCAAATAATGAAAAAGGAAGAGATGAGAAACTCCGGTCTAACAGCATCAAATAAAATGAGCAAAAAGCAAACCCATTAATTGAGACAAGAAAAAAATGTTGAACAAATACTGAAAATAAGATCAGCAGTGAGTGGTAGGCTAGACAAACAACAGTTTTCCCAAAACAAGTAAAAAGAAAAAAAAGCCTATAACAAACTTCTGAACTTTAAAGAAGAGAAAACTGAAGAGCAATGAGTAATTGGCCATTGAACAAAAACAGTAAGAAAGAACAAGAAATACTAAACAAACTCCTGCTAGCAATTATAAAAGCAGAAGGATTAAAAATTTGTGTTGAAGTAACAGGAACAGTCAATGAAGAGTAAAATGAGCAATAAATGGGTGGCAAAATAAATTACAGTGAGGAAATGATACCAAAACAAAAGAAAGCATTTAACCACCAAACTGGTAATAACAGGAAAAAAAGGAAAATAGAGATAATGATCACTCTGTGAGAAACCAGACAGCACATGAACAAAGACTGTCACTCAAAAAAATGAAAGGGAAAATTAGCAAGTAGCAATGAATTGTTTCAAGCAAGATGAAAAGAAAAGAAGAGCAAAGTAAGAATTGGGCGAAGTAAGTACAGCAAGAAGAGCCATACATGACCAGTAAGTAACGTGTTAATGAGCAGTAACAATGTTAATGAATAACGAACATCAGAAAAGAATCCTACCAGAAATGATCAAAAAACCAGTATATAAAATATTCAAAGTACTACTTTGCTAGAGCAAAATGAACAACGAACAGGAATACTGTTAAACAAGAGTAGAAACAAAAATGAAACTAAATAAACTAAATAAAAATGAAATTATGAGCTAATAAGCAGAAAGAGCAGTAAAGATGAAGGGACACAGCACAAGCTATGAGTAACAGCAATTATTACACAACATCTGTGCAAATGACCAAAAGAGACATTATTGCACAGAAAGTGAAGAGGAAACAATACGAAAAATGGGCAGTAAATAATCACTGAAAAGAAAACAAGACAAAAAAACCAGCTACAGCCTGCTGGTTATTGTGCTGTCAATGCCGTGTAGCTGTAGCTCCATTGATACCAGTAGTTACACTAGCCTGTATGCTGGTATCACTTCTGCTGAAGACTCCCTCCGAATACTTCCCTAACTAAAGCTCAGAGCTTTAAAAAATGTGAGTTCTGTTTACCATCCTTTTAATGCAGCAGATTTTTCTTGTTTAGCTGAACATGGCTTTTATCCCACTAATCTTTCATCTCACTTCATCCCACGAGCAATCCTGGGTGGTAGCATTCGTTGTAAATTTTTTTACAGTTTTTAAAAAGCTAGAAAATTCAGTGGTGATGCTGCTTTAGTCTTTTCTTCACAAGACTGCAAAACAGAAGTCTTAAGATAGGTCTGAATTTGTTTTCACATGCTCCCTGGTATCCATTCTCTGCAGCTGTGTTCATTCCTCCTCTGTTCCTCTTAGTCTTGAGGTCAACAGTGCCAGCGTCACCACGACCCCTCACTGGAGCCCAGTGTGATCACGGGACTTCGAGTTTTTATACCTTCATCACATGGGGATCCCACTAACTTTTAGGAGGTACCTCTTCCTGTTCTCCCTTCTCACTTCTCTGGGACAAGTTTCCTGGGTAAAGGACCCCTGTAGCTGCTGGCTGCAGTCTGGAACCAGCTGTGCACCAGCCAGAGGGCAGGGCTCTCAGCAAGGGCACTTGCTGGCCTGTCCCTCTCCAGGATCTGTCTGTCTCTACAGAGGCTTCAAAGGGATATGGAGTTGGGATTGAGGAGAGAAGAAATAAAACCGTTATAGAGGACCGCATGATTTTCTAAGGGATAGCTAGAACTGCAGTTGGTCTCGGTCTTCGTGCTTAGATCCTACTTCTGGAAGCAATGGCATGGTATGGCATCCAGGCCCTGACTGCTGAGGCATTATTCCTGTGCCACATTGCACATGTTCAGTCTCATCTGTGTGACTGAGATGGTGAAAAGCCTGAGAATACTCACCTAGAGAAGAGAACATACATGTAGACGTTATCACTCCTAAAGATTTCTAGGTGTGTTTTGAGACAGAAAAATATCTTTAGCAAAGATGGGATTCAAAGCCATGCACTGTTTATTAGTTGTCAGACAGAGTAACTGCTTGGCCATCGTGTGTTGTTCCTATCGTACCACATTAGGACTGCAGTTGTTAGACATCTGAGCTGGAACTTCCTTTTGTTTCAAAAGAGTACACAAAAAGATGCTGAAGGGTCTTTGCTCTTCAAAGGTACATTTTTATAAAGGCAAACTAGAACAGAACACTGTAAATGGATAAAACACAGATCTGAAGCAGACAGATTAAAATAAAAATGTCTGAAAATCATTATTTCTCTGGCATTTGTCTTGGAGTCAATGCAGGAACTTGCATGCTTGAGTAAATTTTATTCAGTCATCACTAGGAACCTTCTCTTTCACTTGTGGTTTGGCTGCAAATCTGCCCTCTGCTTCAAATAAGCCCTTTGCTCTTCCTACAGTCTCCCAGCTGCAATCACTCCGCAGCTCTCCTGCCTCTCTCCCCTTAACTCCTGTCTGGCCAGTCCTGCCCCTTCACTCCCGTGATGTGCCTGCCGAGCTGTTTTGGGGAAATCAATGAACTCCTCTCCCTCCACAGGGGTGGTTCAAACCGCCAAGCACAGCCAGGAGAAGGCAACCAGGCAGCCTCCTGTTTGTTGGTGAACAACAGCTTTTGAACAAAGAATAGGATTTTATCCAGTCCACTCTAAGCAAACACATTAAAAAAGCAAGTATTTTTTCCCCAGGCCTAACAGATTGTGCCTTTAACAAGTGCTCTCCTCATTTTTCCCGAGTGAAAGATATTGCCTAATGCCATTAGAGTTTCACATCTGTCTATACAGATAAACAGAAGGGGCACCAAAAGTGTCTTATATTTGCGAGTTCTTCCTACACATCCAGTGAAATTCTGATTATTACAAATTAAAATGAAAGCTATTCAGCCTTTGGAGGTTTATTGCAGTAATACTTCACACAATTCAGTTGCTAAAATTTTATGGTAAACTATAAGTAACTTTTTTTCTAATTTACTATAATAATTCCTGTAATGTACCAGGTAGCAGCTTGGTCTGAATTCTTCTAAATTTTACTACTTACTTTTATAGAACTGTAAATAACTCTGCTTACTCCAAGAATACTTAATGAGTTAGCCCAACAATCTTTAAAAATGTCTAAGACTAAAATCTTCCAGATTTACAGAAGGCTATGTTGATCATCCATGTATAGTTCTGGGTAATTCTGAAAAATAAAAAGAAAAAGTATATGCTTGATTTATTCTAGTTCTTTGTTATGAAAACCTCTTTATCTTTTCATTTTCAGCTGAGTTCTGCTCATCATTCTTAATGAATGCTGCATCTTCTGAGGCATATCTTCTCTCTCAATTTTTCCCAGGCCACTTGATACACATGCAAAACATTTAAAAGCTTCTGAAGCTTTTGTGAATACTTTTCTTTTCTTAGAGTAGTTGTATGCAGTTGTATTCATTTAAAAGCATATTTATGTTTTGCTAGTTCAGTATGACAGCACTTTGTCAGATTTTGCAAAGCTTTTAGCTCTACCTTAGGCTAATGGTGTCCTGGGCTGCATTAGGAGTGTTGTCAGCAGGCCAGGGGAGGTGATCCTTCCCTTCTGCTCAGCACTGATGAGGTCATACCCAGACTACTTGTTCAGTTCTGGGCTCCCCAGTACAAGAGAGGCATGGTCATACTGGAGAGAGTCCAGTAAAGGGCCACCAAAATGACTAATGGACTGGAGCATCTCTCTTATGAGGAAAGGCTGAGGGACCTGGGACTGTTCAACCTGGAGAAGAGAAGGATCGGGGGAATCTTATCAATTTAAATGGCTGAAGGGAGGGTGCAAAGAGGACGGAGCCAGGCTCTTTTCAGTGCTGCCCAGTGACAGGACCAGAGGCACAGACTGAAACTGGAGGTTTCCTCCGAATATCAGGAAACGCTTTTTCACTGTGAGGGTGACTGAGCACTGGCACAGGTTGCCTGGAGAGGTTGTGGAGTCTCCATCCTTGGAGATATTCGAAAGCCATCTGGACATGGTCCTGGGCAACTGGCTCTAGGTGGCTCTGCTTGAGCAGAGGGCTTGGACAGATGACCTCCAGAGGTCCCTTCCAACCTCAACCATTCTGAGATTCTTAAAGTCTATGATACCCAGGCACCCAGGCAAAATCTGGCAATCTTTCCAATAGTATGAAGCAAATAATCACAAAATACAATGGCTTTCAGTAATTCCTAGAGAGCTGTAGCTAATTTTCTTTAACATT
>NW_009227403.1:1760-3135 GCF_000690835.1 Fulmarus glacialis | reverse complement strand
TTTCCCTCAATATGTCATGTGCTACACGTGCCAGGGTATGTCAGTAATGTCACTAATTCAAGGGTATTTTGCTTAATACAGATTTATTCTCAAAATTCTTTCCATATGTTCAGATACTGGGAAGCTATTGAATTTACAAGGACATTTTTCCATCAGTCATGAAGAATTCTGGGCAGTTCTAAATATTTGCCCTTTTTCTAGTGTATTCCAGTAATCCCTGGCAAAAGCTAGCATGATAATTGTTAGGTTATGGTGTATATCTATTAACATTTTGTGGGAATTCAGCACAATATAAGATACAGCCACATTTTAATGATTTAGTCCTATGTTCATTTATTATGATGGATAGCTATTACGGAGTATTTATTGTTACAGTGAATTCTTTCTGTAAGATGGGGGTAACTCTGCTTAACTCTAAGCTTTATGCAGCTTATTTAATTCTTGAGCTTAATTCTTTTCACTCATTTTCTGTATGTCAAGCAATACAATACTTTGAAGTTCATGGTAACATCTTCCCATCCTTTTGGGAAACCAGTGATAATTTTAACTTTTCTGAGAAAAAGAAAACTTTTCTGTAATTTGCTGATTTTGTGTAGGCTACATACACAGAACATTTTCACTCATGGTGAGTTCTTATCATTATTATGGGCAATTTCAAGATCTGTTTCCCTGCTACTGGTATATTTCTATTATCCTGATGAATACCCTATGAATAAGTCATCTTTCCCTGCAATGCATCAATTCCATCATTTCTATTAACCAAACTTAAAATAATTATTTCAATTCTAAACAACTCTTTATATTTCAAGGCTTGAATTACAAACAAGCTTGTTTACCAGCTTGAATATGGCCATATTTCTGATAACTGTGCTGAAACTTTTGAAGTTATGAGGAGTTCTTTTTCCCAGCCAAAGGGATTTTGGACTAATCATGACATGTACTTGGCTAGTAATAACACATCACGGTTGTAGGCACCCAGTTAGTCCTGTGCAAGGAAGTATCTTGAAGTTCAAGGCAAATTTCTCATATCTTCCTTGAGAACTTATTTATAGCTACCTGATTTTTTCCTGTGCCTTTTATATGTCAAATACTGTAGTAACTTTCCCGTATGTTTTTTCTTCACTCCCATGGAATTATGAAGATGAGGCCTGTTGCTGACTCCTTTCAACATCTGTTCAATAGCACACCATAGATGTATTTTGTGTGAGTTTTCATCTCATTCCTCAAAAATGCTAATAACTACACATATTGCAGGGCATACCTGCTTTTGCTGATTAATTTCCATACTGTTTATATCTTCTGGGTTTCTGGTGAGTTTTTCTCTTCCTATCAGCCTGATGGAATTGGAAATAATTCTACACATGGACAAAAGGAT
>NW_009227403.1:0-1729 GCF_000690835.1 Fulmarus glacialis | reverse complement strand
TTCCCTACAGAATATTTGTATATGCTGAGTATTTTAGCTCATATTGAGTTCTTCAGTGCATTCCTAGATAATTCACAGATATGAGTACTACCTCAATATCCCTTCCCATTATTCTGTATTTGAAATCCTTTCCAGGAAATGAAGAAACCATTCAAGTCTTTTTTGGCATGTACTGAGACCTGCAGAAGGTGCCACAGTGCTGTTTAAAAGATATATGTGTTTTATAGGAACTCTCTGGGTATTACATTTGCATTGGGCAGATTTGAAAAAACAACTCAAACCCACATGAGAAATATAATACAAGCTTCATTTCATTGTTTTCTTAACTGTTGTCTTAAGGAGAAGCACAGGGCCAGGATAAGTGAAAGTAACCAGGACCTTAAACCCAAATGCAGAGGTCTAAACCTGACCTAGTGATCCTCAGTTCCTCTTCTAGTCAGTGGAGAGAAAAGCAACTCCAAGGGGCTTGTTATCTGATCTAGCTTAGAGACCTGTTCTTGTGTTAAAACAGTTGCTTTAATTAATTGAAGTTAACTGTATCACAAAAGTATTTTTGGATGGAAAAGCATTTTTGTTCCTAACTAAGGATTTTTAATTTGACCTAAGAACAGGAAAACCTTTAAGGACTTTTCTGAAACACCATGTCCTCCCTGTTTTGCTGATTGGGAGGTTCCTGGAATGCGTCAATAATAACTTCCTTCTCCAAGTGGTAGAGGAGCCAACGAGGAGAGGTGCTATGCTGGACGTTGTTCTCACCAACAAGGACGGCCTGGTGGGGAATACGAAGCTCAAGGACAGCCTTGGCTGCAGTGACCATAAAATGGTGGAGTTCAAGATCCTTAGGGCACTGAGGAGGGCGCACAGCAAGCGCCCTGGAGTTCAGGAGACCAGACTTTGGCCTTTTCATGAATCTGCTTGGTAGAGTGCCATAGGATAAAGCCTTGGAAGGAAGAAGCCCCCGAGAAAGCTGGTTAATATTCAAGGATCACCTCCTCCAAGCTCAGGAGCGATGCACCTCAACAAAGAGGAAGTCAGGCAAAACCGCCAGGAGGCCTGCATGGATGAACAAGGAGCTCCTGACAAACTCAAACGCAAAAAGGAAGCCTACAGAGGGTGAAAGCAAGGACAGGTAGCCTGCAAGGAATACAGAGAAATTGTCCGAGCAGCCAGGGATCAGGTTAGGAAAGCTAAAGCCCTGATAGAATTAAATCTGGCCAGGGATAACAAGGGCAACAAGAAAAGCTTCTATAGGTATGTTGGGGATAAAAGGAAGACTAAGGAAAATGTGGGCCCACTCTGGAATGAAATGGGAGATCTGGTTACCCAGGATATGGAGAAGGCGGAGGTACTCAATGACTTTCTTGCTTCAATCTTCACCGGCAAGTGCTCAAGCCTCACCGACCAAGCCACAGAAGGCAAAGGCAGGGACTGGGAGAATGAAGAGCCACCCACTGTAGAAGATCAGGTTCAAGACTATCTAAGGAACCTGAATGTGCACAAGTCCATGGGACCTGATGAGATGCATCTGAAGGTCCTGAGGGAACTAGCAGATGAAGTTGCTAAGCCACTATTTGAGAAGTCGTGGCAGTCCAGTGAAGTTCCCACTGACTGGAAAAGGGGAAAGATAACCGCCATTTTTAAAAAGGGAAAAAAGGAGACCAGAAGTCTCATCTCTGTTCCTGGGAAGATCATGGAACAGGTCGTCCTGGAAGCTATGCTAAGGCACATG
>NW_009227402.1:0-18893 GCF_000690835.1 Fulmarus glacialis | reverse complement strand
TTCCCTTCCCTTCCCTTCCCTTCCCCATCCTATCCTATCCTATCCTCTCCACCTGAGAGGAGTTGGCATCATGATGCAGACGAAGCTTTAGTGATTCTCAGGTGGCCTCAGAGACCTGAGTGTAGAGAAGTGGCTTAAAGCCAACATTCCCCCAGTCCCTGCTCTGTGCCAAGGGCAGGTCAGAAAGGCAGAAGAAACTCTATCTAACAAAATGCAAACATCGTCCTCTTTTCACCTTCATGCTGTTATACCAGAGCCTGTCTTCCTAATCACCTGGAGAAGCTTAAACAGAGTAACATAACTATTTTAATTAGACTTTTTGGATGAGACCAGTCCTTTCTTCAGGTGGGACAGGGAATATTTTCTGGAAGCCCCAAAAGGATCTGTACTTTTACTCAGTCTGTATATCTCTGCCTTTCCTAAACTGTGCACTGGAAAAGACTGGGGTTGTTATTTGTTTTTCCAACTACAAGTAGCAGTTTAAGCACAGATCAGTCTAGATGATGTGCTTTAGCACAGCTACAACTATAGATGATAATTTTTTAATCATTTGATATTCAGCAGATAACCCTTTTGGACTTGAATATGCTTTGATTTCCTGATGTCATGAGCCTTACTCTTGATTTTTTTTTTTTTTGAAACATAAATATATACTTGAGAAAGTTAACCTTTTTTTCCCCATTCTCCCTGCTTTTTTCACTTTTCTGTCCATGCAGGCCAGGCCTCATTAGTCTTTTAAACATACCACTGTCTTGAAAAGCAGTCCAGGATTAGGCCTTAACTGTCAACAAGTTGAACTGATCAAGAGCTACATTGTTAATTTCAACAGCCAGAAAAACGATAGCAAAGAGCATCTTCCAACTGAGCCAAGCCTACAGAGCTCTGTGTTGGCTCACCTGACAACATTGCTACTATTTTAGTATTTACTATTTTAGACCATAGAGGTACTGGCTTGAGTCAGGCAACCGTGATGTGAGGAGTAACACTGCAAACCCAGGCACAGGATGAGAGAGATTGCTAATTGGGTAAGTCTGGCCACCATCTGGCAGTCGTAGCCTCTACCTAAGCTCTCCAGATGCAGCTCTGAGCAGTTGTAAATAAAGTCTTTCAGCAGTCAAAGGTAATTTATATTAGATATTTTATTCTGTTAGTTAAAGTCCAGAGAATTTTGTGTGTCTGACAACCTTCTGTGAGCCAGAAGGAAGAATATGGGGAGGAGGCAGAAGATGGCAGTTAAAACTATACTGCAGTTGTTTTCAAGACACTTGAATCGCTATGCCAGCAGTTCAGTCACATTTTCAACACACACTTGTGAAAGCAGCTGTTGAACTTTGTCTAGCATGTGTTAGCATCTGAAAAACATACACAGTTTGTGTGTTGTGCTCCATGAGGTTGATACTGTCTATTAAAGACTTCGAAAATTCAGGATGCAAGTTCTGTTGTAGTGCTGCTGATAATACTATGAAATGTAGCACTGGACCGATCCCTTTCTAAAGCTCTAATTGAGTTTTAATTTTCTTCTATTATCTGCCTTACCATTTTCCCGTATTTTTATATTCTTCTCGCAATTTCATGGGTTTTTTACGTTGTACGGTGATGTTGCTCTCCATCTTGCTCTTCTTATTCTTCCTTCTGGAAATCCTCTCCCTGAGTTTTCTTTGTCTCTGCCCTTTCTTTTTATTATTCTTTTTCTTTCTCTTTTTTTCCATGCCCAATTTTTATCAGCTTCATTTTCCACTGCTCAGGCCTGTGTGCCTACAAAATATCTCCTACCATCAATTGTTCTGCCACTTTATCTTTGAAATCAAACAAATCCTCTCTGAAAGTGCCTCAGTATCCACTTAAAAGTGCAGTGCCCACAAGCAAGCCACAAACAAGCGTACCTCGTGGAAGTCACTGTTCCCAAAGACTTTCTTACTCAGGTAGCCCTCCATTGATATATTCAATTTTTTCCCCCTTTCTTCTTTTTTCTGTCACTTTATCACTATATGTACACACCATGGAGAAAGGACATACATACATGCACAAACTTGCATGATAGGGGTGGGAGACTTCCTTTTTTTTGCATAATTTTTTTCCCCTACTGCTCCCTCTGTGAAGGTAACGAAACAAAAATAACTGTCCCAGAGCTACGTATGATGATATTGTGAGGTTGCAGAGGTATTCTCAAATCTTCTATGATTTTCTACCTGGTGTAGGCCTATGTCCACCCAAATCCATGTCTACCTTTCTGCTCTTCATTTACTTCAGACTTCACTCATGTCTGTCCAGTTCTTAAGTATGTATGGGTTGTATTCTTTCCTAAATCTCTAAAGAAGGTGTTACTGTGTTGATTTTACTAAAAGAGCAAACTCCTTCCCTGTCAATAAGAAGAACAGCATGTGCTATAACTCTTTAACTGAGCTCAAATTCTATCTCATAAATGGTCCCAAGGGTTTCTTTTAGTTCCATTCAGGGCCACTTGCTCAGCACATTTCCCCTCTGAATCAATAATATAATACCTGGGCTGGATAACAAAAAGGGGAAAGCCACCCTTCTTTTTTCTTTTTTTTTTTTTTTCCCCTCAGACTTCGAGTATAACCAGACACATTAGATCTGTTTTACAGAACACCGTGTAACAACCAAATTAGGCTTTTGGTACAATACCTGTCCCAATGAACCAATTTGTGTAAGTATCAGGTCTGCACTTGTATTTCTCTGTGAAGAGAAAATTTCTGCCTGAAAAAAATCTGGTTTATTTTAGAAAAAATGTAAAAGAATTATTATATGCCTAGTACCAACATAAGTGATTGTGTGGATAAGGTATGTTAGTCCACAAGAAAATTTGCAAATAGCAATATTTTGTGGGTAATAGGGGAAAGACTTCCCTCGGTCATTCAATCAAGGGTTGTCGTGTTGAAATGGCTTTTACATAGATCCACTACTGTCTTGCTCTCACTTTTACAAGTTGTCATTAAGAGAGTGGGAACACAGGTTTCTATAAACTGGAAAGCTTTTTTTCTTTCAGCTCAGTAATCCAGTAATAATCTGAATAATGCCTACAAGGCATTTGTTGAAGCTTAGTTCTAAAGACCGATATGATATCCCTCATTTGGACCAGACTGGCTGCACTGGCAATGGATAGGAGAGGTGCTCTCCCTCTCTGGGAGGGATTAATCCCCGGGCACAAAGCAGTACATCATCTCTTAGGATGATGCAGGGTGCTCTACAGGCTGTTCTGAAATCTGATCTACAGGCTGTTCTGAAATCTGATGCACAGGGGAAGGAATACTCTGACCTGAACTGTTTCCTATGTCCTGTAGATGGTAAGCATATCTTTTGGGTAGAAAGAGGAATGTGTTTTCCTCAACAGCAGGTACCACAACTCTAGCTAGTCCTCTCCTAGATGCTACTGCTAATGGTGTTCTGCTCCCCTTTAGTCAGATGAGTGTAATGAGACCACGTTGACATATATGTCAAATTCTAATTTTGCAGTTAAGTCTCTTTCTCTTACACGCACTCATATATCAACAACAACAAAAAAATCCCTCAATTACTTGCTGTCTTTTTCCAATAATGCAAAAATGCAGATTTGTGTGCCAGTACTTCCTAATGCACAAGAGCCAAAAGGATATTTTTTTAACGTTCCTGTTTTCTCACATGTTAGCTTTGTTACCAGAGGGGTATTTATATTCCTCCTTTTGATGATACTGCCTGGCACTTCTTCAGTGAAATGTAAATAGTGAAGTGTCTGATTCTTTAGAATCTTCTAAAATGTCCAGGACATCTTCAGAAAGTCATTGTAATAAAAGACTAGTTAAGGACTAAGAATGCACCTACACTATCCATTTCTTCCTCAAACAAAGGGTACAACAGTTTGTCAGCTATTCAGATTTTTTTTTTTTTTTTTTTTTTTTTTTTTACAGTTCAGCTCTGAAGTTGTCTCAGGCTGGAATCAATACTACAGCTATTTCAGGAACACATTTTTTAAGGAACATTTATGTCATCATTGATTCTCTTGATTCTTTATAACCAAGAACCAGCCAAAGCATACTTGCTTACAATACTGTGTATTTATTGGTATCTGTAGTACAGTATGTTTTATAGGGTTGGTTAATCCAGGAGAAAGGTTAGCCTAAGTTGACAAGACTGAAAGAAGTATTGAAAAGAAGATCAGGTCCTATGGGTTTTCTAAATATTTATTAATGATTGATTGATCCTATATAGAGTACAATCTAATGGACTTAGATGAGTTAATTTATTCTTCAGTTTTCCTCAGGCTCTTCTGGGATAGTTCAGAACCTCTGCTAGTTTACGTTAAATCATATGGTGCAGAAATTCAAGGTCTGAACTATTTCCTTAGAATCTGCTTCATTTTCTTACAGTTGAAAATTCTGAACCCTGAATTGATGAACATTATGGGAAATGAGTTCTGTGTTTCCTCTGAAAATAAATACCACAAAGCATACCATTTACTATCAATTATGATATAGTAAAGATTGTCCATGAAATTAACCTAAACAATCAAGTCATCCTTTGATATTATTTCAGTAGCTGACTGGCGTTGTCACATTTCAGAAAATTGAATTCAGCTTTATGAAACATATGTTTAAAAGTTGTACCCTTTCAATAATTATGCTATAACATCCCTATTTTATGCAAAGCTAACTAGATATTGTCATATTAAAATAGCAAATCCAATTCATTGCTTATGAAACACATGTTTAAAAAAATAAAAGGCACACTTTAATTATTTCAAGAGTGTTCAGACTGGTTCACCAGCCTACTGAATATTGCATTTGTTTAAAACTCAATCATGCAAAATGAAGACTCGATTTGAAAAATTTTAATAAAGATAACCAGACTATCATTATATCATTTGAATGCTAATCGGTGCTTTCATTCAGTGGAGGGAGCAGCGATAGTGTCAACTTTGCTGGAGGCTCTTTATTTCGCAATAAAAACATTTACATTCTAATGATTTTATTAAAGCATAGTAGCTGTCAGCATCCCCAGATGACTCCCTGGCAAACTGTATCAGTTATCAACTCATATTGCCTTTATCAAAACCACCCAGTGGTGAGTCTAGGCCTGCCACAATGAGATGTCTATTGCTCGGAGAGCTGGTATTTAATCATTTCTTCTACAGTATTGTTCTGCTTACAGTGCATAAATAAGTGCTTCAAATAACCCCAGAGTGCTACTGACAATGAAACAAAGTATCAGTCCTATTTATCTTTCCCACATTCTTCAGAAACCTTCTTCTCAACTTCTTTTTTTCCCCTTTTTTATTATTTTGTTGTTGTTGCAGGCATTTTTTTATTCACTCTAACCTATCATCATTCAACAGCTCTGAATTTCTTCATGATGAGCAGTAAGACTCACAGATAGAGTCAAGGAAGGTGATATTTTTTGTGCTAGGAAGTGATATAATGAATACTGGAAACAACTGGATTAGAAGTGATAGGTGGACTCTGAAGTAATGTTGACCTTAACAGAAAAACCTAGGGGAAAGGAAAAAAAAAAAATCCAAAACCCAAGGTTGCCATTTAATATCTCAAAACAGAAAGAATGTTCCTTGTGTAGAGAGAGAGGGGGAAAAAAGGGCAGGGGTGGTAAGCACAAGGTTGTAAAACCTCCTGGGCAGACCTTGTCAACTTTCTGCTAAGGGACACTAAATATAAACAGATGCATGCCATACATTGTCAGATATTTCTTTTCCTGACTAAGCAATGCTGATCTAAAGACAGCCCTCTTAATGGTGATAAAAGTGTGTCGGCCCTCAGCACTTATACACGTCTGTTTTGAAAAGAAATTCCTTCTCTGGCTTTCATTCGCTTTGTTTTTCACTCAGAAAACCAGCATAGATAATAGTACTCTGAGGATTCCTTTTTCAGCTGAGCCAACTAAAACCATCTTGATCTCACTGTGTAAAATGTCTCTTAATTTGGTGGTAGTGAAGATCTGTCCTTGGATTGTAGCTGAATAACTGCTTGGAATAATTTTTGAAACCTTCAGTAGAGATCAGCTGTAAATGTTTGTTTTGTTTCGGTGTTAGCCCAGCTCGCTCTGACAGACGGCAGAGTGACAGTGTACTTAGGTGGGGGCTTTTGAGTTCAGTGTCCTAACATTTGACTTTCTGCTTAAACTGCTGAACATCAGTTCCGATCCACTGGGATATTTTCCTTGCAGAAATGTCATCACATCCTTTTGGTTTATGGCAGCTGTCCATCTACCCAGTCATATTATTATCCGTTCTCCAGTAAAGTGTTTAGTATCAACATCAGAATGCACCATGCAAATCAATAACATATTGTTGTAATTACATTTCTCGGGCTGGAAAATCAAATACCATTTGCAGTATTTGTCTGAACTGGCATAAATATGCAAAGTCTATTGCTCGGCTGGTCTACTGGTAACAGATCTATTTTAAATCTAGATCCAGATTTTGTTTCTGACTCTGCTTCTGATTTGCTCTGCAGCCTTGGGCAAATCACATTGCCTCCATCTGTAAAAGCAGATGATAACTGATCAAAGGCACCATCTTTGACTGGTGTGTGTAATCGCAGCCTAAAATGAGGACAGATTTTGAAAAGACACATAGAGACAGAGGGGCAAACAAAGTCAGCGTTGCTAATGCCTGAATGAGGGATGCGTACGACATCTAGACTTGATCGTGAGTGTGTTTAGGAGCATTATCCAGCCTGGGAATATGTTGTGCCAGAAGGAAGTGTGATTTTGGCCTCTGCTCCTGTTCCTTCCAACCTCACTGAACTTCCACGTCCTCTTATGAGGTTTTAAGACATGAAGAGGATTTTTGAATTTTAAAATGTTCTGCTTCTGCTCCTAATGTTTTCCTATTTTAATACTGCTGAAAGTTACCTTCTTTTCTTAATCTAAAAAAGCACCATCCAGGTCAACAAACATACACCTGCATTCAGTGAAAAGAGAAAAACAATTGGCTCCTTTTAAATATACTTCACATTTTTCCCATCTGATCTTAGTACAAGGCTCAGGGCTTCTATTTGATCCTGTCCTGCTCACTTTATGCTGAAGCGCTATTGACCTGACCTCCTTGATATATCAATGTTGACAAACATGCAGTCTGACAAACAAGGTCCTGATACAGAATCTTTCAGACATAGCAGCAGTACTTCAAACACCCTTCATGCTGCTATTCAGATGAAGATGCTGCCAGAACACATTTAATTTTTTTATAAGGTGGAGAGCATACCACCATTTTAGAAATGAATCCCCCAAAACTAGAATTGAAATTTTATCAAAATACATTTATTATTGTTTTGCCAGGTACAGGTTTGAAATGTTATTTCAGCTGTAGCTTTACAAAGTAGCACATTTATCAGTATTGAACATAAGTGGTTTCATAATATTGGATGAAAGATATTGTAGAGTTGACTGAGGATGCACTACCAAGCTAAACACCATTTTTATACAAATATCATTCCTTTTATTAATTATCTTTGTGCATAAAAATTCCCATTACTTATTTTCAATACATACATGCATTTCTTTTGACAGAAGAAAAAGCCATATGTAATCCAGCTATTTGGTAGTTTCATAGGCCAGAAAAGCTGCTGATTTCAGTTATTTAAAACAGACAGATTAAAGAAATGGGATAGCTCAAAGGTGATCTGCAATTTGGTTTTCCTATGTAGATGTTCTTTTTTGAGGAACTTATGTTTTCTGTTATGTATTTTAAAAAAATGAGACTTGTGAAATTATCTATGAAAAGAACATGCCTGGGATAAGTATTTCCTTCACCAATTTAAGTGTTCATAAACTTACCTAAATAGTAACCTTTCTTTTCTAAATGTATGATTTTAACATCTGGACCAAAGTTGCTGCAGGTTGTGCTCCAGTGGATTTCTGATTAGAATTCTTTCAAGGCAGATGTAAAATGCAGCAATCTGTTATTACTCAATAAAGCTCAAACAAACAAGAATTGATAGAAATGTATGTTAATTGTATAGAAATCATGCCAAGAGAATTTTGAATTTGGCAGAGTGTGCTACACTTCCACTAATAGATAGGACCGTCCAACAGAATTGCGTTCTTCTAAAATGGACCATGCTTCAGCAGCAAGCTACAGACTTCAAAGAGATGTGATAGGATCTGAGCTCTTGCTGTGAAACACACTGAATAATTGTTCTCATTTCTTTCTCTGACATGCATTTATGGAGCAGAAAAGCTATAAGAGGTCTTTCACAATCTTTGCATTACCGACAAAATTCCTTCTTTTGTGCAGTGCATGCAAGGGTGGAAGAAATTCCAGAAATTTGGGGGGATAAATCCTGAAGCACTCAAGAAAACAGTTTTCTTTGAGGAATAGCAGCCTGCGGCAGGCAAGGCTGATAATACTGATCTTTCACCTCCCTTCTACTTTCGTTAGTAGAACACACTCTGATCTATGGATGGAGAAAAGAGCCTGCAAAACAAAAGCTGTTCCCACTCTAACTCTGAGCCAACCTAACAACTATAAGCAGTGGAATCAGGAGATGGGTGAGAAATGGGGCTCATTCAAGGGATGCCAAAAGCAACTCTTCTAAGAGAAGCACCAGGTAGGCTTCAGATCTTTATCTCTATGAAGCATACAAGTCTATTGTATTTGACATTAGCCACCTCCTTTTGCTGTGAAACCTTATTGCTTGCAACACTGAAAAGTCCCACAGCTGCCCAAGCCACTGCTGGATGGGGAAAACGTACAGGGACACCACCTGTCAGGTGAACCTCACAGATGCTCAGAGCTTTTCTGTGTGATTTCAGAGGAGGATATATGAATAATAACACTAGAATTGTATAATCTAAAGAACCGTCATGGTATGCATTCTTCGTATCTTTCTTCCTTGATTTGTGAAGTGACCAGAATGACGTCACTCAAGAACATGAATACGTGGTAGTAATTTTTTGTCTGTTTTCTTTTTTGATATTTGCTGCTGCAGATATTGTAACAACAACAAAAACAACAAAAAGCTCAAGGTTTTTTTATTACTTGTATTTTAATTAATTACTTAACAGAAAATAGTATAATTGAAAGGAATAATTCTAGTGATGTTAACACCATCATACCATCTGCTGGAGTCTTTTTCTCATTTTGGCTGCTTTTGAACTGTCAGAAGTTCTTTTGACTTGCACTACAGACAGAAATGTTTCCAGAAGTACACAAGAAATACATATGTGAACTTAAAGAGTTTTGTTTACTTATTCAAAAAATGAGTTGGCCTTAAAATTGGCATGACAACAAATGAATGGCATTCAACCAAAAGTAAATATACATGTATTCATCTTTGAGTATTTTTAAGAACGCTCAGCACCAGAGACACTACAAAAACCACACCACACTAAGACATCTGTAGAAAAATCAGAAGAATCTTGATTTCTCAAAATGTATTTTTAGATCTATACCCATTATTTATATATTAGTGATGACTCAACAAAATTAAAAAGTGTGCGTATTTTATTCTTCTCTTTCTGCAGGCAGCAACCAAAGCTGTATCATGCTCAATAGCAGGCCTTAGTAGCTATTTCTGCACTTTGGATAAAGAGTTGTGAAAACTGCGTGTACTGTTGCTCACCTGAGAAAGCATGACATTGGCAGGTGGTCTCTCAATTTCTCTGGAAGTGCTTCTCACACTCTACTTGCTTTCTGAGTCAATTCCAGTTTCTCTCGTTTTAAAAAGGTTACAGAATTTGTGACGACCACATGAACATGAAAACAGGTTATTGTCTCTCTTAGGATAAGAAAATGATTACTAGAGTTGAGCAGTTTTTGACTGAAAGATGTAGATTTATAAAACTGAAATATTTGATGGAATGAAATGGATGACAATTTCACAACTTTTAAATAGAAAATGGAAAAACATTATTTTTTTCCCTTGGTGTTAAATGAGATAAAATGAGCACTTTTTTAACCTTTTTGCTCTGTTTCACTGAAACACCTGGATTATTGCATTCATTTTAATATTATAAATATGTATGTACTTATATTTATCTATATATTTTATGTATACATTTTGTCTATATATTTAATATTCACATGAAACAGAAAACTTTATAGAAGGAAAAATATTTCAGTGTTTCCAACTACATTTTTCAGATAATTTTTATTTTGTAAAAATTTTTGGAATACCATATTTTTGTTCTGTTTGGAATGAAACCCCTCAAAGTGTTGCAATTCAATTGAGTTCTAAAATGGTCTAAAATCAAGTATCTGAAAAAGATGGTTTTTTACTTTTGTACATCTACGTAAATGTCATAGCTCCCCAGGTAAAAACCTTCCTTATTCTATTCACACAAAGTGGTCTTGCTGAAGTGAAGTAGCTATGGAGGATGAATAAAAATTGTCCTTCCCTCCCTCCCCCCCCCATTATCTAGATGGAATTATTTTCATTCTCTGTATAAAAGGCTATCTTTTAGATCATAAATCCACGGGTTACAAAGAGTGGAGTGAAATAGTGGTTGTGATGGCGATGGTATTCATTATCCTTGGCCTCGTTTGGGAGACACAGAAAATGGCACAGTTTGGGGCCATATTCCTTTTCCTGAGACGCTGCCTCTGACAGCACAGGAATCCCACCGGTAAGCAAAGGGTAGGACGTGCCACTGAGAACTGGTGTCATGATTAAGCTCTTTCTGAAGCAAAGTTACCCTCTGTGAGGGTGGATGCTGTGGAGCATGGTGAGTATAACATGATGTAGATCGCACAAGGAACAATACCATGCCCAAGTGGAGTAATTTTGGAAAGACCCATAAGGAGCTTTCAGTAACATTTAGTAAATGAAGGGACAAAGTAAGCTACTGAGGTTTAAAAATGTGTTTCTTTTCTTCCTGTCTGGGAATCTACATATGAAAAGATCTGGGAAATTGTATACAGGGACTTATCCTACAAGTGTTATTTTTAAACAATTGTCAAAAGGTCTTGTTCCACTAAAGCAGTAATGATAATTTTAACTTAGTTTCATTTGAAGTTAATTCATATGATTTAGGTAACTGTTTGGACATTATATTGGGCCAACCTTAAAAGAACAAAAAACCCTCCAGAAACTGGTTTAAAAGAGGTTTAATGTTTTAATAAAACAACAATTAAAGGTCTTTTTATGGTAATTCATTTCTGAAAACAATGTTCTGAATAATTATGAACAAATTTACAAATATATCCAAAAAGCTAGCTGTTTGAATTACATCCATCTTTTTCTTCTCACCCCATATTTTCGTGAGCATTTTAGTGTGGTCAGATATGCCTTAGAAAACCATAACATGACACTCTAAACACATATAATCTAAATGCTGCTCTTCCACTTGAACTAATGATGTACACGACTCTAGCAGACAAAGAATATTCATTTGCAATAAATCAAAAGGCTCTGCACTTTATGTAATTGCACATAAAAATATATTAAAAGAAGCTATTAAGTTTGCAAAGTCAAGCATTCAAAAATTAGAAAACCCCAAAATTAAAATTGCTCATGCAACCTTAACTTACTCTGTCAGTGTATGTATTATTATAAAGATGTTAATAATATGATCAGATTCTATTTTTTTTTCCACAGGACCTTTGCCTCAGAAAATGGATAATGTTTTCTTACAAATCACTATTCACTATACTGTTTTCCCCTCACCATTCAATATGTAGTCTCTGGGACACACCTATTTATTCAAGGCTCTTCTGAAGATGCAATGATGAACATCCTTCATGGCTTATCTATAGTGCTGATCATTCTCTTATACAGGGACTTAACAAACATTAGGGAATTTGTCCCCCTGCAAAAGGAACTGAGTTGGAATGAGATTCATGTCAAAGGTACTTCCAAATATGGGTGCTGAATCTGAGAGACCTGTTGCCTGAATTTTTTTCAAAGACACTATAATTAGATAGCATTTTGTAAGCTGAAATGATGATTTTTATTTGCTGCATCTGCAGCTGTGAATTCTCAGTGTTTATGCCAATCAAGTCCTTGGGTCTCTAATCACCCAATCAAGAACACCTGAGGAACTCGCAGATAGTGATCTCATGAAAAAATCTTTTAAAATTTCTTGCCCAGGAACATAGAAGAACTTTGCAACATAGTCACAAACAGTCTCTGAAGCTAGGATTTGAATTCTGACAGTGTCAGCCTGTGAGCCAATGGAGTCTTAAGTGTTAATCAGCTCACCCTGAAGGTGATACCCATATATGCTCAGCTGAGTAGCCCTTCAGTCTCTGTTAACTGTGTTGAGTATATTATAATTAGCTGAGTACAAGGGGAGCTGCAACACCTAGTTCACACGTGGACACCTACATTTAGCTGTCTTAATCTGCAAGTTGAAATCCACTCCAGTTTTCTCACATAGTCCTAACCAGGAGATTATTCTGTTTCTTCCTTCTCTTAACTTCTCTTCCTTCACTTTCACTACACATCCTCCAACTCTACAATAAAGATCCTTTCCTATCCCTAAAGTAAATTTCTGAACATGGTATTATATTAATTAATAAAGCTTAGGTGATGTTTAGAAAATAACATAATGCCTGGTAATGTATTTCACCTTTCCCTGGAAATTCCTGGAAATCTTTTCCTTGATGCTGGCAGCAATTCCCAATTAACCTCTTTGTCCTTAGTTAAGTTTAGTCTTTATAAAGGCCTAGCCACATTTGGTTTTGCCTTTCCAAGATTTTCTGTGAATTCCAGTTTTCCATTGGGATCCTTCTGCAACCTTCCTTTGACTCATTTATTCTTCTATCTTATTCCTAATAATTTTCAATTCATCACATTTTCCTGTTCTTTTGACAAAAAGGACTCTTCCACCCACTTGAACAAATCCATTGTCCTGTTCCTCGTCCCAACTTCTCAGTCCTTGTGTTCTAACAATCCATCACTATCTCTCATTCAGAAGACAGTCAAGTTATTGACCAATTTTATACTGCTTACACATAGTCAGAAGTGTCCAAAAATATATTCCTGTTATAGTGACAATTCAAAACATTCTATAGATAGCTTTCTGGGTTTTGGGTCTTCTCAGGACTCAAGGCTGAGCTAATGGAGAAACTGCCAGCAATAATAATTGTCACCTACGTTAGGACTGAGAGCGAGACTAAACCCTATGCTAGAAGGCTTTGCGCATGGCAGAGGCATGATGAGACATGGGAAACCTGACACAGTCTGCAGCAGCCTAAAGCTACAATTTCAGGAAAAGTCCTACTCATCCATCAGAATGGATGAGCATGCCCAGTTTAGCATGGGGAATTACATTTTTCACTAGGCTATAGATAAATTTGGAAAGGTTTTCAAAAGGAAACAAATGGCATGCACTATTTTCCTGCCATTGTTATAGTCCGTCCTCCAAATCCTGTAGATTATACAGTTTCCTATCTAAAAGACTTTTTAGCCTGGGCTAAGCAAATAATCCTTCAAACTTTAGAATATTTCTGGAATAGCTTCATCATCATGTTTGAAATTTTGCAAAACAATTCTACTTCATGTATTCCATTAGGAAAAGATATTTCCTCCCAGATAACACTATAAGGTTATTTACATGCAATGAGCTCTTGTCACAGATGTCCAGTAGTTTTAATAATACGCAGTACTATCCACCCCACTGGTAATTACTGAACTTCAGTGTATATTCTTGGCTTACAGGTAAATGAAACCTAATTAAAATTACCATCACTGTTACATTCCCTGCTAAA
Organism: Fulmarus glacialis; assembly: GCF_000690835.1. Classification (NCBI taxonomy): domain Eukaryota; kingdom Metazoa; phylum Chordata; class Aves; order Procellariiformes; family Procellariidae; genus Fulmarus; species Fulmarus glacialis. The sequence goes on along the minus strand of NW_009227402.1, from coordinate 5,233 downwards.
GGTCTGATCCTGTATCTTCTAAAATCATTTACTCTAAGGGCTATAGCACATGGTCTTACATGTTCAAAAATCTTCCATCCAGAGGACAGTGAAAACAGGGATATATGCTGAACTCTGATCTCCAGCTCTGATTTAAAGCTGTAAACCTGGAGGCATTAAAAGTAAGTTAATACTTGTTGAAAAAAAATTGCAAATGTGTTTAAAGGTAATTAGTGAATAATTCCTTTAGTTACTTTGCTCTCTTCCTTTCTCATTGAACTTGACCCTGCTGTCTATAGGAAGCATTATAAATTTTGAAAGTCTCCCATGAATTGGACATTTTAATGAACTACTCACAGCAGTCACCTGTCAGTGGCCAGTGTATTGGAGAGAGTGAGTGAAAATTTATCTCTCCTGCACAATATGTAACACTACTTTTCACAGGGACCTGGGCTAATTTAACTCTGCTGTTTTCTGAATTAACAAGGCTTGTCTTCAAACCTTTCGACATAGGAGCATTCTGTTCTGTTATTATTTTAGCACTCGCCTTCCCACCCTCCCTCAGGACGTGCGTTATTTGATCCATCTGGAGCCTTAGTAACCAAGTTCCCCTGCTCTCCCTGACCTCAGTGATTTATGTTTCATATTTCATGCTGTGGTTGGTCTTTTACCGCTTATATTCCCCCTCCTTCTCCTGGTCAATCTTTTTTTTTTTTCCCTCCTCCCCCCTTTTTTTTTTAGGAGGAAGGATAAATATTTGACAAGTGGACTGTTTGTCATGCAAGCCCTAACACAGTTACAGTTAGAGAGGGGAATAATTCAATCTGCCAAGACTTAAATGCTGATAGATCATTGGCTGTTGCTAGGCCAAGGGTTGTGCCACTCATAATTTTTCCCACCGATACAACTATTTTATGGAATATGACATACATCTTTAGGTGTTAAATCATCCCTAGAATAATTTGTCTGTCAGGAATCAAAGTGAAAGGAAATAAAATACCAGAGCAGAGAGTCGTATTGCTAAATCTCATATTCCACAGAGGCTCACGCTTGCACTTTAGTGTGTGGTCGTATCTGTGTCTTTAAATAAAAACAACACGCACAGAGAGGGAAGAAAAACACGATTTTTTTTAAAGCATTTGCATTGTGAATGTTGGATTCACAATCAGTCTCCCTTCACTCAGTGCCTTCCTTACTCCCCATTCCTCATATCCTTCTTATCAGATTTCGTGTTTAATGCCCGTCCTGAACCCCCCGTCCCACACCCACAAATCTGACTGAACACAATAGTGCTGATAAAACGGAAGCAAATTTCTTCTATTAGTGACTGACAGCAATTTGAACAAAATGAAGTTGTACCATGATATCGTTATATATACAAGGTGCAAATAACCTAGTTTGAATAATCACAGCCTCTGTCCTTTTAAATGATTTTTCTCCCCCATTTAAAGGGAGGCCTTTGATGTGATAATATTAATTCCCTCTGTGCTTGGAGGAAGAAAAAAAAAACCTAGGAGAAGCGGAAATTAAATGAGTAATGCAATGTCAGTCAATCTTTTAAACCAGGGCCTTATTAACAGCTAATCATTTTGTCATTTTGTCGCTCAAAGTAATGAATTTGATAGGAGGAGAAGGGAATGTTTTATGTTTATTTTTATTAGTTTTAAACAGAAACAGTTGTGGAAATATTATATTATCGAGACTCGCAGCATTTAAGTGGTTTCTGTTCAGCATATCGCTATTTTTCTTCTCTGCCAGTATCTGATTGCCATAATTTTGAATAATCTGCTTGTCTTTCAAAAAAAAATTGAAAAGGATATTCATCTCAGGCATAGCACGGGTTTCCATCATTGGAGATGCATTAGGCTTTTGTTAGGTGTTTCTTTACATCCTATTTATTCAGAAGTATCTAAGTAATTAATCGCTAGCAAGATAGTTATGCAGCTGAAAAGAACAGTATATGTTTCTCACACGCGAGTGTCTGAAGACCAGAAAAAATACAGGGAAAATCCCATGAATAGCTTTCTATTTCTAAAAGCACAATGCATAGTTTTGTTTTATTTTAAAATTCTGTAGGCTACGGCTACACATTAAACACGTACTAGTCGAATGCATTAAAAATCTGTTGCTGAGGATGGATTCTCTGTCGATGTCCCTGTAGCATTCTCCTTTGAAATGACAGGGTGACCTCTGAATTGGGACTCCAGAGGACTCGCAAATTAAGTACTTTGAATATGGTGCCATTATAAGGCTTGATCTAATGTCGATGGGAGTTTTCCATCAGCAAAAACTTCAATATTGGGCACATAGAGAATATAAGAATCCACAGTCTCTTATGGGGTAAAAAATTTTGGTTTGCCTCAATGTTCTCTTTCATATGCTTCCATTACATTTATGTATTTACTTATTTTTTATTTACTTACTATATACACACTTATAGCTATATTTTAAATGCTGAAGAATGGATCATGACTCCAGAGAAGTACAGCAAAAAATAGTCCCTGATCTCCAGCTCAAGGCCAGTCTTCATTTACCATGAGTTAAGTTAGCAAGCAAATCAATACCTAGTAGCCTAGTGATATATCCGGTGATTTACTTATTCATTGACTGAAAAGTAATTGACTGGGTTAGAGTACTTGTGAAAATACTTCTGTAGTATTAGCAAAGGTTCCATTTCATTTTTATTTTCAAACATGAACGTATGGAAATTCTCTCCACCAGAATGGAAGCATTTGCTGCAGAGGGAGAAACACGTGAAGGTGGCTAAACCAAACACATTCCTTAAAGCCTGAATAGAAAATGTTGCTCTACTCAAATTATAAAAAGGTAGTTATAGACCGTCTTGGTTTAACCCTAGCTGGCAACTAAGCCCCACACAGCCGTTCGCTCACTCCCACCCGGGGGGATGAGGGAGAGAATCAGAAGAGTGAAAGTGAGAAAACTTGTGGGTTGAGATAAAGACAGTTTAATAGGGAAAGCAAAAGCCGCACACGCAGCAAAGCAAAACAAGGAATTCATTCGCTACTTCCCATCGGCAGGCAGGTGTTCAGCCATCTCCAGGAAAGCAGGGCTCCATCACACGTAACGGTGACTTGGGAAGAAAAACACCATCACTGCAAACGTCCCCCCTTCCTTCTTCTTCCTCCAGCTTTATATGTTGAGCATGAAGGAATATCTCTTTGGTCAGTTGGGGTCAGCTGTCCCGGCTGTGTCCCCTCCCAGCTTCTTGTGCACCCCCAGCCTCCTCGCTGGTGGGGTGGGGTGAGAAGCAGAAAAGGCCTTGACTCTGTGTAAGCACTGCTCAGCAATAACGAAAGCATCCCTGTGTTATCAACACTGTTTTCAGCAGAAATCCAAAGCACATAGACATACCCTACTTCTAAATAGTTTGAAAAATGAAGGAACGTACCTTCTGTTGAAGTTTGCCAATGGCAGGAAAAAAGGTCTTATACTATCCACTATTTCAAGTTATAGAATTAAAGTAGGAACAAAGTGCTTTTTACAAAACACTGAGCCAAAGGTTATGGCTGGCTCCCTCTTGAGACCTACAGTCATCTGTTGTTCTCTTCCCTAAGAATTCAGACATATCTACAAGTTTAATAAATTGATATATATCAACTGTGACCACAGTTATTGTCATCATACCCACTCAGCGTGTGGCAAATATGAGATGAAACGTACTAGCTAAAGAATCAGTGAAAGAAAACTATATGAAGTTGTTATATCTCACATTTTTGGTGGTCTAGGATTACACACAGAGTTCCCAAAGGTCAGCTGACATACATTAGCTTGACTAAGCTGTGGTAATGAACTGGTGTGTTGGAGTCCTAATCATGGCATGGTATTTGAACAACAACCTTTCCAACTCCCTGGGTCAGCTGATGTTTTAGTTGTCTTGTTTCAGGGATGTAGAAAATGGAAGAAGAGGAATATGAAATACTCTTATCAGTGTAGGCATTTTAAACATATTGTGTGAGTGTAAGCCACTATTATATGGCAATGATCCTACAGTTTTTCAGCGAAAGTATTACTCAGGAGTCTGTGGTAAATGCTGAGTCCTCCTTTTCATTATCTTTACATATCTACATGTCCTTTGTGCCCTTGTGGGAACTGATTGCTGCCATTAGATGTTGATTCACTTGATTGCTGCTTTAGGCTGTTCCTTCAGTCTCTGCTCTCCTCAAAGCAGCTTGTCCAGAGACTCTCCTAAAGCAGTTTCTTTTCAGAAGACAAAAAGCCTTCAAAACATTACCAGAGATATCATTTCCTTTCTGTTTGTAGGGAGCAAAGACATCAAAGAAATAGCTGGATCCGTAATCTACAGCATATTCAGAAAAGACATAAATTTTGCAAATTGCTCTATAATTAGTTGGAACTGAATTTTTGGTATTGAAGAGAGAAAGTAGTTACAGAATCACAGAATAATTTAGGTTGCAAAGGACCTCTGGAGGTTGCCTGAAGGCCAACATGGATAGGTGGCTCAGGGCTGTGTCCAGTCGAATGCTGTACATCTCTGTGGATGGAGACTCCACAGTCTCGTCAGTCACTCGTCAGTCTGGTGTTTGGCCAGCCCTCAAGACCGAATCCTAATTTTCAGCAACTTAAACCAAATAATATAGTGATAATGAACTGGGGAAAAAATCCAACTCCAAATACATTTTTTTTCTTTTTGACAGAAAAAGTTTAAATTTTTCTACAGAACCTTTCACTTTTTAATCAAAAAGTATTTTCTGACCCAAGTGTTTCTGATAGTCTTGGTCTACATTTTGAACATTTATATTTCAAGTTTAAGGAGCAATTGGAAAAGCTCACTTTTAGGTTAAAAAGCTGATTTTAAATCCTTTTGATGAAAAGGAGCTCCCACTATCCTTCTGTTGTAAGAGAATTGCAAAGTGGGCACATAGAATCATAGAATCATTAAGGTTGGAAAAGACCTCTAAGATCATCGAGTCCAACCATCAACCGAACACCACCATGTCCACTAAACCATGTCCCTAAGCGCCACATCTACATGTCTTCTAAATACTTCCAGGGATGGCGACTCCACCACTTCCCTGGGCAGCCTGTTCCAAGGCCTGACCACTCTTTCAGTAAAGAAATTTTTCCTAATATCCAATCTAAACCTCCCCTTGGCGCAACTTGAGGCCATTTCCTCTTGTCCTATCGCTAGTTACTTGGGAGAGAGACCAACTTGGAAGAGAGAACAACACCATTACAACCTCCTTCCAGGAGGTCTCCCCTCAGCCTCCTCTTC
>NW_009227401.1:108764-120607 GCF_000690835.1 Fulmarus glacialis | reverse complement strand
CAGGCCACCGCCACCCGTCAGCAACAGGCGGTCGCCTGCTTCCCCCGGGCTCCCGGGGACGTGGGAGCTCCGAGACGGTTTCCTCTCTCCCACGGCAGTCTGTGTGTTGCTGAGACGGCGTGTTTGAAGGATGAAACGTTCATTTCGTTCCTCGTTTTACAATCATTTAAATGTAGGGGTTTTTCCTGGGGGGATCTTTAGAAAGTGTTTGACATTAGTTATTCTTGTGTCCCTTTAAAGGCACGGAAAAAGGTATTAACATTTTTAGATTGGATCTTTTTAGAAAAGGCTGTCACTCTGCTGATGCTGTTGTATACAGCCAGAGACTGTGCAGCAGTGTGTGTTTATTTCCCTGATAAAATTTTGGTTTTTTATAAATACCTTCTTCAAATGGAGGAAGTTTTTAAAAGGTAATTTTTGCATTTCTCATATGATCATGTGATCTGTTTACATAGTGAGCTATTTATTAAAGTTATTTTTATTAAATATTGATTATAAAGTTGTTAGCAAATGTAAAGCACTGCTATCAGTACATTCCTGTATCAAAAAGTAAAGATGTTTAGACAAATTCTCACACATGTAAACAAATTATTTATAGATATAAGTGGGATTTGTTGCAAACAAATGGAAATGGATGCAATTTTAACTGAGTAGTTTGGTTTTTTGTTATTTACTGAGCATTAATATCAATGGAAACATTCCTGTTTAAAGGTGCTGCTTTTCTTATGCTGGAGTGTAATGCAAGTGGCTTTATTATTATCAGGATGTTTTGCTTCTGATAACAGGAGATGTGTTCACGTATACAAATACATATGTTTTCCTCAAATCTGATTTGATAATCCAATTCCCATTGTTAGGTGCAGATTAAAAAGAATTTTGCACTGGTAGGGGGTTCTAAAGCCTTGACATTGTTTTAATCTGATAACGAATGGCTTTAAGTTCATGTTCTTTCAGTTGTTGGCAACAAATCTAAACCTGTGTTTTTTGGATTTATGAGGATAAGTCCTGCTTTGGCAATCTTGTAGATCCTCAAGAGAATAGTTAAACAGTGATTAATCATTGTTTCTTCACTGAGTGTGCAGAAAAGAATGGAAAAGCTGCATTTCACACTTCTGAAGCAATTAATCCCCATGATCTTAGCCAGGTTTGTCTTGTAGATAAGTCGGGATACAAAACTGTACCTAATTTATCAATGTATGCATGCCATAAAGTATAAAACACACAATTTATTTCATATCATTTATAGTCAAATGTAAAAAAAGAGTGACTTTGCCATATCCAAGAGTGTTTCTTACATTACCTTCATATAAACTAAGTACCAGAGATTACAATGGGATTCCTGTTTATTGTGCACATCTGGTGCAGTCACTATGCATTTTCTCATTCACTTGCTGGCATTTTTAGTGATTGTGGCATAAATCACCTTGCTAATCAGAAACATAAGTGACGGGAAGTCATCTCCTTTTTTTGAACAATGGGAAAAAACATATGGCTTCTTAGACAGGACTTGGCTGTTATACTATTTATGTGGCATTATATTCTGTATTTAGAATTTCATATTAATTGCTGTGCTGTGATTGAAGGCACAGAATGCCCTGTGGTTTTGGTCAAAGTATTTGTTTTATGATCTACTCATGATGCCTTCCACACTTAATATCTGTTGTATTTGTGGATATCAAAAATGGAGTTAAACATGCAGGCTGTATTTTAAAATGTGATAAAATGTTTTCAAACACTTTTTAATCAATATGAAATGGTTACTGGGTGTTCCGAGTGACACTATATAATAGAAAGTTGTTATAAATTGTGTGGCACCATAAACAAGAGAAAGGAAATGTTTTTCCTTACAGGGAACGTGTATGCTCTAAACTTTTGTTCCTGCACAATATCTGTCACTGGATTTACCACAGGATATATAAAATCGGTTGCTGTTTGCAGGATTGTATGAAATCAGGCTAGATGGTGAGACTGGTAGTTTTTGTGAAGAAAGTTTGTTGACAGTTGTGGTTCTGAATTAAAATTCCCTGTGGGATAAAACATATAATAAGATGCCAAAATTATATTAACATGTGAGGAAGATAATTGCACCCAAAAGCAATTTGTGTACAATATCAGTTTTGTGTATCTAGTTCCTCTTCTTACATGAATATTTTGCACTTCATTTTGTGTCACTTATTTTGTGATGCATGACAGTGATTTCTCCTTTAACCAAATAGTTTATTATTAATAATAATTACTATGAGGAATTTTTAGTAGCCTTTTGAAAGAATATATTTATTCATAGCCAATGGCTCACAGTTTTATTTACTATTATATTATTTCTTTTAAATAATTAATTAAACATGTAACCTAATTCAGTAGTGTTATTGACCAAGTTTCTCTAACCAGTGTGGAACTTGAGATTATTGCATAGTATTGGAATATACTAACTTCTGTATTGTCAGGATTCTGTCTTTATATATCTAAAAGATGATCTTTATTCTATCTCAGGAAACTCCTAAGTAGTTACAAGAAAAACTGAATGAAGTAACTCTTATTCATAAAAGATTTGCATATCAGTCTCTTGAAGTCGGGGGAGGTAAACAGGATGTAAAAAGAGACCATCCCAAGTGAGCAGTTATTACTGATAACAGCAGATTGTGCCTCAGTGGTACTAAAGAAAAATAGATAATGGGAGAATGCAGAGTAATGCTAAGGAGCACTTGTTAAGCCTTATAATGGAGGTCTCCATCATCTTTGCTCAGGTACAGGTCTAAATGCACACAGTACAGATGCTGCTTTTGAAAGCTCGTTGGAAAATATGTTTTTGCCCAACTGTTTGGCCCGTTCTGGGAATTGTGCAAAATCCTGAGGAGGTAACCTGAAACTAACTGACGTGATGTCCTTAAGATGTCTTGTACAAAAATAAAAGGACAGCACACCACCTCGATTTTTTTAATAGTTGCTCACTGTAAGTTTTCTGCTGTTTCTTTTGTCATCTTACAAAGTGAAACTGTCATTTCACTACAAAATTTCAAATTTGGTATATTAGTTTAACAGGACAGATTCTTCAAAATTACAGTAAAGTATGTCATTACCCCTAATAAGTGCCTTTTAAGTACCAAAGAAAAAAGGTCTCATCTCTATCAAATATCTCACTGAATCTGATTTCCTAAACACGATTTTTTGTTTGTTTGTTTTCACTCACTAAAAAAAACAACTTAAAACACATCCACATAAACTTCCTCACTTACTTAGTGTTACTCTAACATTTTCACAATCATTGCTAATTCTGGAGTTGCAGATTAGTAAATGGCACTAGTTAGGCTTAAAAAAACATTCACATCTTTCATGGTCTGACATCTCCCTGAATGGTCGTTAACCTCTCCTCGTGGACCTGCCGTGTGCTCACCCTGCTGCCTGCTGAAAGTAAAGATGAAGGGAGACAAGTGGTATTTTAAGTAAGATGTTGGTCTTTACCCAGCAGCATTATAGCATGAGAAACTGGTGGTCTGACTTAGCGGGTGTTGAGCCTTCTTTCTATTTGTAGGCTCCCCAAAAATGTTTTAGTGGACCCTTACGTGCATCCTTAAGTAATCAATTTAATTGAAAGCAGGTTTGATTTTCCTGGTGTGGTCCTAGGGTAGCATTTTAGTTTGGATCAGGAATGTATCTTTGAAGCAGACTCCCCACTATGCTTGTGCTCATACTGCAGAGTAGTGCCAGCATTGGGAAAACTGATTTCTTTTGGATTAAGCTAAACAGAAGTTGCACACCAGCAGTGTATAAATGAACTTCTTTTACGACAGCTGCTAGTGGGCTTTTGGTCCTGAACGTGACCAGTCCACGTTAAAACCCCTTAAAAGATGTTTTGCATGAATGTTGGTCCTCAGTATTAACTGTTTCATTCTACCTGTCTGCCCATATTGAGCAGTTACTTGCTGACATAGATCCACCCTTTGTGAATCTCTTAGAAGTACCCGATGGAACTCTAACTGGTTTGTGCAGGGCTCGGACTGATCGTCAGGCTTGGATGGGTAACACACTTATCAATGCATATTTTTTAAATGATGCAAATGGAGTTAGTGACATGAAGTTTAGTTATCATATTTAAATATTGAGTGACTTGCAAAATGATCTGTTCTCCTTTGACATTGTCCAGCACTGAAACTCAGAAGACAGCATAAGGTGCAATGACGGAGGACTAAGAGGGAAAGGACAAAAGGATGCTTATAAAATTGGGAGATGGAAGGGGATAAAGCTCTTGTAGGATAAATACAATTCAGTATTTTTCAGAGGCAGAATTCTTGTAGAGCAGTAGTCTTTAAGGGAAAACTGTTTCATTCACTTGCATGAGTTACGGACAGATTTTTTTACTTTATGCTTCTGTGTGTGGCAATTTAGACGTTTTCTCTTGGAAAGAATTAGATGAGATATAAGCTGTAGACTTACAGTTTAAGGCTCTTTTCGAAATGGATAATTGTAGAATTCCCTTCTTTGCCCTAAAACCAAGCTTACTTTTGCCCAACACAATGTAAAAAAAATATTATGCATATCAGACACATTTTAATGAGACACATTTTAAAATTCCAGTCAATGAGTTGCGAATTCATCAGCCGAAACAATTTAGGAAGTTCACTTTCTTTGATAAATAGTCACAAACAACTCAGGAGAGGGTTAAAGGCTGTGTTTAGATAAATTCATTCTCCTTCTAATGAGGAGGGTGGATAAAATAATTTACTTCATTTTAATACAGTTATTTAAAACTTAAATTTTGAGTTTACAACCATCTGTCTCAAGGGCTAAGCTCACTATAAACTATTATAATCATTTAAATAAATAGAGGAAAAAACAATCCGTTCAATATGTTGAATCAATATGTCATGCTTTGAATATCTATATAATTTTCCTCACATTAGGATCCATGGCACATGTACAGTACAATATGGTCTATAAATAGGCCTGGAAAGAATACGGCTGTGTCTTGGACTGCAGAGGGAATGATAGCGCTCCCCAGAACTTGGTACTTCGTTTTGCCTAGCAGCAGTCTTTCCCTCTAATCGGAGTGTGATTCAAAACCTAACCAACTCTAATTAAAAGGAGATAAATTTTAATGGCTGTGAGGTAGCGGAGCGTATCTTTGTCGCATCTTGTGTCCAGCATAAGAAGAATCTTCATTTGGTGTCTGCATTTTGTTCCCTGCCTGGGCTTGGGAGAAAAACTGGGTTTTCTGCTCTTGTCAGCGCTGTTCGGTGTTTCCACTTTGAAATGACTGAATTGTGCAGTGTTCCTGTCCAGTTAGCTTGGCCAAATGAATTAAGTATATGCGGCTAGAGGAGTTCCAGCACCTAACACAGGAGGGTATATGTGTTATACAGAGTACCTACCCTAATCCCTCGGAAAATATGGATTGGAGCATAAGCTATGGGCCTGCTCAAAGCTAAGTAGCTCAGGAGTACTGATGAAAAAAAAACAAAGAGAAAATGATGGATGGACGGACATGGGTGAAATTCATATAAGTATGGCTCTAAAAGATATTTATAGTACCAAAGTTTCAAGTCAGCTTTGTCCAGGAGGGAAAATTTTCATTCTTTTAACTGCTAAGGAATTATTGAATCATTTTTAAGTAGCTTCACAGGCTGTATTATGAAAGTATGATAGAGACATGGCTATTGTTAAAGTAAGTGGCTTATAATATATAAGACATTCAGTAAATTTAAAATGTAAATTTTGCTTACATAGTACAAGTACAGTCTAAAGCTCTGTATAAAGAACAGTATCAGAGTCTGTGTAACTGAAAATACCAGCTTGGTTATTGCAAACTGCCCTTGTTCTTTGTCACGCAGAAAGAGTAAAATTATAACTGTATTGTAGGAATGGGACAAAGGATAGCAGTGAGGGAGCGGTAGAAGCAGAGTAGGTCCTAAAGCATGTTCTGGGACTCCAGTCCATTAACTACATAAATTGAAAAGCTGCCATGTTCTTCTGAGTTATGGAATGAGAAATCCCTTGAGGGTTTGTAGTGACATCACAAACTGTTAGAGGTTTGGCTTTGATGTCACTAGAATCCCTTGATGAAGTCATGGCCCAGTAATTTATCTGTTATCTGTATTTATGCTGCAAATAAAAATTACTAGTTTAGATGGATGGATGAAATTTCTTTATGTTCTGTTCCTCACTGTATAAGTAACATACCATCTCAAGGATACTTAAAAAGAAAAATGCGCTACTTCTCTTAACATTGTGTCCTGCTTTTCTGTAGTTGAATCTAAATTAAAGTAAGTCAAATGTATTTCGGTTGTGTGGAAGGAGAATATTAGGATTAGAAGAGAAAATTGAAGATCAAGAAATCTGGATTCTTGTTTCATGTATATCACTCACTCGGGCCGTGTGAGCCTGTAAGAGCCAACTTTTGATTAAAACCATAATGAAATCTTTGTGTGCCCTCCCTTAAAAAAGTTCCACATGAACACAGAAAAACATAGTGTTCCATATATGTGGAGTATTTTACACCGTTGAAGCCTTGACATATGGTTGTGGGTGTCACCTAGCATCCTTGTGCCTCACTTTCTGTATCCATAAGATGAGGGGAATGCTTTGCAAGGTGGTTCAACTCAGCAATATTTGGAAACTATTGTGGTTTGCATAAAGAGCAGAGTGGGTTTTTTTTTTTTTTTGCTAAAGTAATGAAGTCTGTTGTTGAGTGGCGGGCACTGTTAAACACCTAACATCCAAGTACTGGTCAGAATGCAAATATTCAAAATTCCTATGTTAGTGTACTTTTTAGATTCCTAATACAATAATATCTACTATGCTGCATTAATTTTAGATAAATTTTAGCCACTTGTATACTTGGAACCTTTTTAACGATGTTTTGTATAATGCTGTTGTCCATTTTATTCATATTTCTGTCCTTTTGATGTTAGTATTTAAGAAAATCTGAATCATCTTATTAAGTAAATGAAATACCTGTTTTTTTCACCATTTTGTTTTGCTAGATGGCTCGGGCAAATTGCATGTTTTTACTTTTAAGTTCAAAATTCTACAAGTAAGTAGAATGTAAAAATAGCTTAACTTTTTTAGACATTCTTTAGTTTCTTCAGCAGCAAAAATACGCATTTGTTTATCTAGATCTATTCAGACTTATGCACACGAAGACCCATTGAAAGCTGAAGTCTCTATGTAATTTATTTTCAGTGTGTAGTGTAAACTGCTGTGCTGTATATACATTTTATATTTATGTCAGGAAAGGGTTGCAGAGGGGTACTTTAAAACCACCTTTTCGGCTCTAAATAGCTATTGTGTACATATGGTAAGGTACTGCTGCTTAACAATTAGTAACTGCTTTGATGAAACTAAATTACATGTTTAAGTTCCCATCAGGAAGTCGCTTCACATATCTGTATTAATGTATTCAAGGCTCGAGAAGGAAAGTTAATTTTCCAGCTTAAATATTTAATTCAAGCTTAAAATTTAGTCTGTAATTAGAGCTCCCAAATGGCAGGAACATGGAGTATTTGTCCATTTTAATTAGATTGTTGTTTACCTATTAATTATATATCATATCTTGTCATATAGTTTTGATGGTAACAGATGGTGCTAGGAGTTAGTAAGGGTTTGAACAAAATAAGATTTCACATGATTTATTAAGTTGCACTTTATTAGTGAGTGGTCTGCTTTCATCAGGTTATTCTCTGGAATAAGAAGTTTGAAACATTTCACTAATTTTGGTGATTACTCTTTATGTGCTCTATGGAAATATTGAACTTAAACAACTCCAAAAGGTGCATTCTTTTTGTTTAGAGGAAGATGTAATACTTCTTGTATTTCTCCAAAGTTATAGCCTCTTACACTACCCACATGACAGTAAGCTTAACATCTTTTTTTTCTTTCTTTCTAAATGTTGTGCATAAGACTTTTCAAGAGCAGTATCTCTCTCATCTGCAGACAGTACTGTCTGGAGCACTTGTTTCAGAGGTGAAAGACCTGACTCAACCGTAAAAATGTTAGCTTCTGCACAAAATTTGTAGTTCATTTTCAAGTTTCAATGGGTTGGAAAAACCAGCATATCCATTTGCTGACTGGTGCTTTCAAAATGCACAGGTGTTTAAAATGCACACACACACGCGCCTCTACCACACCCAGCAAGCATTTAAACGTAAAAGCTAATTGAGATTTTTCAAAGTTCTGTAGTTCTGGAGAAATCATACCATATACCTTCACCCGGTATGTAAACATTTTTCCACTTCTTCAGTAATATCTACTGCTGACACAGCATTACCTTCATCACATAACCGTATCTTACCTAGATTCATTAGTCCTGTACGCAATATAAGTATGTCTGTCTGTCTAAGGATGTTTTAATGGAATTAGTGCAGGGCAGCGCACATTGTAAGCCACGCGCACACATACAGAAATCATACAGTACCTAACCTGTGATATTTTGGGGTTCTAATTTAAATGTTCCTTTTTAAGACCTGGGAGAGAGGAAAAGAAAAAGGGAAAATAAGGGCCATCTCTTCTGAGTTTTGAAAGATTAAAAGAGAGAAGGGGAAAGCCTGAAAGTTTTTCGAAGAAAAATCTCTATCAAAAATGGTGGGGCTTTTGAAAAAGGAAAGGAAATAGAAATAGATCCATGACACAAGTGAAATGGGGAGAAAGTTAAGAAGGTACACAAATAAATAAGATTGTATAGTACAGGTTGAAGCGAGTATATGGTGATTCTAAAAAAAAAAAAAAAAAAAAGCGCGCCTTAAAGTCTCTACACTGTACACATTCAGTAGATGTGTGCATGAGATGTCGCATGAAGAACGTTGGTAAATGGACCATGGCTTTCTCTGGGTAGATTTTGCCCAGTGAAACTAATCGACAATGGAATTTAGCAATGTGGAATTTAGCAATGTGATGTTTGTTGGTGATTTAGCAGTGATTTGAAAATATTTGAGCTTTTAAATCCACTTTCTCATAGATCATTTGAACTATTCTCTTTTTGGTCACTGGAGGGAAGAGAGTAGAGACAAGTTTCTTAAGTCCAGGTCCGTTCAGAAGCTCTCTGTTATGAAGCTAAGTAAATAAATCTTTTTTTGTGGCAGGTCAGTCTTTTTGTTTTCACTGGTTGCTTTCATGGGACCTTGATGGCTTAATCCGTTTGGGGTATAATATACCTGAATAAATGAAGATCCTTTTCCTGTAATCCCTTTTTTAAAAAAGCTAATTACATAGTTCTGTCTTCCTTCCTCCTTCCTTTTGTCCCCTTGCCAAGTTAAAAAAACATGCAGGCTCATCATAACTGTACCTGTTTCTTGACATTGACCATGGCTTCAAAGAAATGGTAAGAGTCAGAGTTTTGCTAGTGAAAAGTAAACAGATGGCCGCAGTACACACACTGATTTCAAGGCTTGCTTCAGTGGGCGACTTGACAAACAGTAGATCTACAAAACTGCCTCCTTGTTCTGGCACTCGCTTTGTCCGCGCACCAGCAGCAACAGATGCTTGATGCTGACACAAGTTCGTTTTTTCCCCATATAACTTTGGTCACATACTCCGAGTTGGATTTACTGTGACCTCTCTCTTGTTTCATAATTGTCCCCATCAGCATGGTTGCTACCTTAAAAAGTATTGATAAATATGTCTGTCTTCAAATCAACTGGAGGTGGGGTGAGTAGGGGGAGGTGTTTGGGAGTGTGTATGTATCTTGGACGTGTTCCCAAGCCGAGGATCGTTTTATCACCACCTACATCTAAAAAGAACCACTATGCTGAAATTGTGCAGTTTGATTAGCTAGGAAAAGCTAAGTGACTTGGCCTGTTGCCTCTTGCATGTGTGAAAAGATTACCTTCTGAAAACGTGACCTTTCATCCTCTTTTGCTCAGATACCGGATTTTTCCCTGTGATTTGTAGAACTGTGTTAATAACATAGAAAACTGCATTCAATTGTTAGCGGCTGAAATATAAGTGATTACAAAAACATTATCACAAGATAGTACTAGTAAAAATATTCTACTTGCTGAGCTTGCACCATCAGAATTTATTTATACATTTTATGCAAAAATACAGGGTTAATTTTTTTATTCCTTTGACCCTGTATATCAAATGTGATAAAATATGCTATCCTGCAGCTAAAAGCAGATGGAAAAATAAATTGAAGAACAGCATTTAACTGCAGTCTTATCCTAGTTCATATAAAAATATTACAAAAATAAAACAGAGACATAACTGGGTCATTGAAATGTTCTTTAAGAAAGGCTGCTTACGCAACAAAATTACCGCATTTTCAAATACTGTGGTTCATAACATTCCTTAAAAAAAATCAAAAAGGCGGCTTTTGAAATATAGTAGCATGAATTTTGTTTTTAAAATAGTTTATACTCTTTGGAGTCACTCTTTCATTGAGAATTTTTGTTTGTTTCTTTTGGAACATAATAAAGTAGTGTGTTTGCATTAAGGCTTTCTTACGGCCATTAGAGTTTTGAATCATCACTTCCAATTTATTGCAGTGCCTAGCAGGGCTTCAGCTTTACTCGCTACCTTTCTTTGGAATATCAGTGCCATTTATAGCTTCCAGAATAATTCTGTTTTCATGTTTGACTTTATAAATAGATTTTGAAGGATAAGGTGCAAAATCCACAGTTCCAGTAAAATATGTTGGTATGGATGCTTTGATAGTGAATGCAGCCAATGGTGACATACTGTCATCTCTCAGTTCTTGACTGTTTCACCAGATCTGCCTCAGGTATCAGACTGAGGAGCACTGAATCTCTCCCATGAAGGCACCTGCTTCTCTCCTTGATTGTCTAAGCAACTTCAGCCTCTAATTTTAGTCTGTAAAGTCTCATTTGACTTAGAAGTCTTGAAGCGGCCTAAATTAGGCAGTGTGAATAATCCCATGAGTGGAAATGTGAACACCAGATAATCATGTAGTAGCATCAGAGTGAAGCTTATTGTTTATGCAAATGGCGGTTTCAAATAAGAGAAGTGGGATTCTTACAAAAAGGACTGCAAGAAGGAAAGCAAGATTCATAGAGGATGAGTAATAAAATGACATTCATCAAATAAGCAGCCTCTATCAGTGCATGTATTACAACAGACCTAGTTGGTTTATAGCACTGTGTGGGAGAAATGGCTCAACCTAAACTGATCATGTTGGAGATGTTAATGCTATTACATTTGATTTCATAAAAGGCACTGCTTTCTTGTTCATCAGTAAAGGTGCTATCCACCCCAACCTGTGATAATGATTGGGCAAACCGAATCGGGTAGGCATTAAAATACCAAAATGAAGAAATAATCTGCTGCCAAAGGATAGTTGTTCTGGTACAGAACCGTCAGGTTGCAGTTCTTCTGGAAGGAAAACTTGTCTTCACTGAATATAAGTGTACTTTGTCATAATTCTCTAAAGGAATATGAACAGCATATGATAAACCTTTAATACATGCTGTCAAATTGTCTACAAAAATGGCCCATGTGTTGAAAGAATAAGTATCATATAAGGAGACAAGTACATAAGAAAGAGACTTCTTTTAATCTCTAGTCCCCTTTTTCAGATTTAGCTGTTGCTGCTGTAGCTAAGGTCAGTATCTATATAAATGATTAGTAAGATTAGTCAAGAGCTGTTCTGAAACTGCCTACACGATTCTTGCATCCATTAAAGTTTTTTCCTGTGATTTTTTTTTCTCATTGAGTTTAGTTCTGAGTTGGATTTACAGTGATCCTTTGCTCGGAAAGTAATGAGCATAATTTAATTTTGAATTCATCAGAGATGCACAGAAAGATGGAGTAAGTTACAAGGCATGAGTGTGTGTCAGTGATTAACAATCATTTACGAATAGGGCTCCAGTTTAAAAAGGTGTAATAAATAAGAGATG